>NW_027185230.1:11963697-12033697 GCF_022577435.1 Embiotoca jacksoni | reverse complement strand
CAACAAGTTCAATTAACAGGTAATCTCTCCTAATTCCTGGACAGGTTTAGACTGGTTTTAGACGAGTTTTGGACTGGTTAGTTTAAGACGGTTTAGGACTGGTTTTAAGAGTGGTTTTAAGACTAGTTTTAAGACTGGTTTTAGACTGGTTTTGGAATACTTTTGGACTGTTTTAGACTAGTTTTGGACTAATTTTAAAACTGGTGTTATTTGACCTGGCTTTGGACTGTTTTATAAACTGGTTTTAAGACGAAGTTTTTTACTAGTTTTAGACTGGTTTTGGACTACTTTTAGACTGGTTCTAAGACTGGTTTTAACTAGTTCTGGACTGATTTTAAGACTGATTCTGAGTGTGCTCAGAGCAGATCAGCTCTCAACGTGTTCACTCCCGAACTCAAAGCCGTGCGCTCGTGATCGGATGCTGATCCAAAGTATGAGCAGCCTCTAAATGACAGAATTTCAATGAGAAAAAACAGATCAAGTAAAACGAGACAAAGAACGATGGACGATAACAAACAGGAAGTGACAGAGAAAATGTGCCTCTGATGTCACCTTGTAATGTTGCCGGGGTTGTTGTTTTTTTTTTTCCCCCGTCCCGTCCGAGTGCTCAAACTCCATCGCTGCTAATGTATCTCTGCCGCTTTCAAGTTTAATATCTCTGCTTAGTCACAGCTCCGCGAAGCAATTTACCATCGAGGTTCAAACGCGGGACAGAACCTCCGACGGTCACCTGCTCTCATGCAGACGTGCGTTTGTGCCGACGTTCACGCTCGACTCATGCGAGACGTCAGGTGTGGAAGAAAAGTGTTTCATGAGCGTACAAACGGCCTTTTATGTTATATCGGACAATTCTATTTTTACCGGGTAATTTCAAATATTATCAAATATGAATTTCCCGACCGATTTTCATTAAAGATTTCACAAGAAAGATACACCAGAGGACGATAGTCTTGCTCTAAATGTTGCTTCAGAAATACCGATGCCGCCTCCCTGAATTTCTGCTTTGTACAGTCAAATTTTGGGCTCCGTCTCTTTGCAGCGATGCGCCTTTTCCTCCCTGAATTTCAAAGGTACAACTCTTTTTAAGAAAAAAAAGAAAGAAAAAGAAGCACCTTAACAGCGGCGGGTAAATTTTTTTTTTAAAAAAATGCTTACTTCTACTTTCACTACGAGCTACCCGGCGAGATAACTCCGATCAAGACTCTCCTCTTTTCATTTCGCACCGCGCCCAGCTGCGAGTAATCACATTATACACCTGCGCGACTGCAAAGTTGAAAAGGTTAAAGACGGGAAAGTAAAAGGTTAAGCTGTATTGATTTGGAACAACAGTGAGCGGGGAGGGTGGAGAGAGGGAGACGAAATTTAAGAGAGAAGGAAAGAGTGATTTGAAAAAAAAAAAAAGATAAAAAAAAAAAAAATAATAAAAAAAAACAGGAGAATTTATGAATCACCTGAGGAGAAAAAAAAAAAAAAGAAAAAAAAAAAACGGCCAAAAGCAGAGCGAGGAAATAGTGAAGAGTCCGGCCGGAGTCCAGCCGACGGAGCTCGGAGAGATGAGGAGACTGAAACGGATGGAAAGTAGAACGAGGCAGTGGACGGGTCGCAGACAGAACCACGGTCTTCTCCTTCTTGGGTTCCTCTCGTTTCCTCTCCTCCTCTCCTACTCAACTCTTCTCTACTTGTTTCTTGTCATTTTGTCCCTTTTATCTCCTTTCCTATCTCCTCATCTCCTTCTCTGATGTCTTTTATTGTTTCTTTCCTTATCTCGTTTTGTCTCCTCTGGTTCTCCGTCTTTGCCTCCCCTCGTCATCTTGCCGACTTAAATCCTTAATCTGTCTCGTTTCCTTTCCTCCTCACCTTACCTACTCAACTGTTCGCCTTGTTTTTTGTCATTTTGTCCCTTTTACCTCCTTTCCTCATCCATCTTTCCTCTCTCCTCATCTCCTTCTCTGATGTCCTTTATTGTTTCTTTCCTTATCTCCGTGTCAAGTCAACGCTTGTCTCCTTGTTTCCTCTCTTCTTGTTCCCTGTCCTTTCCTCCCCTCGTCACCTTGATCTTAAATCTCTTTCGTTTCCTTCCCTCTCCTCCTTACCGACTCAACTCTTCTCTCCTTGTTTCTTGACATTTTGTATCTCCTTTCCTCATCTCCTTCTCTGATGTCCTTTATTGTTTCTTTTCTTATCTCTTTGTCGAGTCAGTGTTTGTTTCCTTGTTTCCTCTCCTTTTGTTCGCCGTCCTTTCCTCCCCTCGTCACCTTGTCTACTTAAATCCTTAATGTGTCTCTTTTCCTTCCCTCCCCTCCTTACCTACTCAACTCTTCTCTCCTTGTTTCTTGTCATTTTGTTCCCTTTTACCTGCTTTCCTCATCCCTCTTTCCTCTTCTTTGCTTCCCTCCTCACCTCCGTCTCTGATGTCCTCTATTGTCTCTTTCCTTATCTCCTTATTCCCTCTTGTTTCCTTGTTGTCTCTTATCTTGTTCTCTGTCACTTTGTCTGCATAAATCTAGAATCTCTCTTGTTTCTTCTCCTTACAACTCTGCTCTTCTTCTTCTTTCTTGTCATTTTGCCCCCCCGGTCCTCTCATCTCCTTCCCTCTCCTCTCGATTCCTCCTCTTCCTCGTCAACCTTGTTTTACACAGTGGAAGTCTTTTCACCTCATCTTATTCCCTTCCTCCTGTTTCCTCTCCCCCGTAAAAGCGTTTTGTTTTCACACTTTAACGCTTCTCTCCTCTCATCGCTTTCGCTCGCAGCTCTGTTTCGTCAGCTGATGGAGGAATTCGGGCTTCAAAAGCACGCTGACCTTTTTTCATCTCCATCGCTCGCGCGCACACACACACACACACACACACACACACACACACACACACACACACACACACACACACACACCTGCGCGAACTCACAACGAGAGCGGCGACGTAACGCACATGGATGTGCGGACGTCACGCAAAACGCCACTCTCACATTAATTGGTTTTCAACACAGACTCCGGCACAATCACACAGACACACACACACACACACACAGACACACACACACAGACACACACACACACACACACACACACACACACACACACACTGTCTATTAAGATGCACAGACACAAATTCAACCAGATGAAAACAGCCGGCGTTACCATGGTGAGAGAGGGGAGATGTTTTCCCCTCTGATGAAATGACGCAAGAGGCAAATCCGGACGGAGAAGAGGGAGGTGTAGGTGGGTGTGGGTGGGGGTGGGGGGACAAATCTGCAGGCTACAGATAAACACAGAGGTGCGAGAAGAGCGGAGACTAAGAGAGCGGCAGAGAGGTGTCTATAGGCGGAGAGAGGGGGGGAGGCTGAGCCGCTGGATTTACTGGAGGGGGGGCTCTGATCAGACCTTGACCCCCCCCCCCCCCCCCCGAAGCTCGAGGAGGAGGACCCGACCCGAGAACCCGAAAATCTAAATCCAGGACGTAAAAACCTGTAAAGTCTGGACAATCTTCTCGTTATGAAATCTTACTTTCAAGGTCCGGTTGGTTGGAAGTATTTCAGATCTTCTTCAAGTACAAAATACGGAACCACCGGTGTCAGCAGAGCGACACGCAGTAAGCCCATTAAACGTGCTGCTGAATAGTGTCAGCGACAGGCTGTCGCGCTTTTGAGCCCGGTTTAGTTCACATTTTGACAGACCGGTGCGGTTAAAAGCAGCCGAACTCTCTCTGAGCAGCTTCACGCTGATTAAATTAACACGAAAATTAAATCTTTTTACAGGCTATTGTGAGCTTCCTTTGTTTTCATAAGTGTCCTTTAAAACCCATTTGGGAAACCCGATGATACTACGGCCCACCCACCGATAGCCGAAACCTGACTGCACCACAGGCCTGTCAATCAAACAGACACGCCCCCCCCAAAAACACGTATCCGTGACGCTGATTTTCAAATTAATGACGGATTATTTTCAGATGGACCGCCAGAAAATGAATAAGAAGGAGAGACTTTAGCTAACGACTTACCAAAAAACATTTATTGACTTTGTATTTCACGAGAGAAATTGAATGGCAGTCTGTGGCGATGAAGGCTTTTTAGAGCCGACCTCCAGTGGCCCTCGGTGGTACTGCGCTTTAAGGCACTTCCGCATCGGCCTCACTTTTTAAGACCCGCAAGCTCCGTCCACTTTTATATACAGTGTGTGTGGGCAGCTTTCATCACCGCCGTGTTTCTCAGTTGGTGAAATACGCCAGCGATGTGCCTGATGAAGACATTTTTCTGGCAGCATGGAAGGTGTCGTCACTCCCTCTAAAATCACTGATCGTCTGACTGCTGTTCGCTGCTCAGTTTGAACACTTTTAATAACGCAATTACCGCAAGGATTAAAGTCGAGCTCCCAGAAAAAGACCAGCGAGGTGGAATTTCTCTTTTAACATCGCGAATCTGTTGCAGTCGGCCACGCAGGGCTCTTGCAGTGGGATGGTTTATCGGTCGCGACCAATTGAATCAGCTCCTCGCGGCTCCACTCCTTTTAAAGCGGAGCGCTTCCCACCATGACATACTGATTGATTTGTAACAGACAGTTACACAGAGTCCAAACTGCCACCCTCCCCCCTCCTCCCCCAGACGAAATAGATGTTCTTGTCTGCAAAACAAAGTCAAACACCTGAGACATGAACACGGCAGCATCACACATGCAGCGTGGATATGATACTGACAGACAGTGTTTCTGTTTCGGGAAAATGACATCGTTTGAAAGGCGAAGAATCCAAAAGAGATAAAAAGATTTATTTCCTTTTCTAGTTTGTGATTTGTTCATGGTAGATTTGTGTTAGAGCTGCAAATAAAAAATAATTTCAGTTATTTGATTGATCTCCCAATTATATATTGTAGCATCGATTAATCGATGTGCAGGTGAAGTGTCAGAAAAAAAATCATTCTTAGTAGGTCGGATGGCTCGATGGGTTAAGAGTTGGGTGTTGGATGGTGGGATGGTTTATATGGTCGGATGGTATTATGGTTAGAAGTTGGATGGTTTGATAGGTATTTGGTTTGATGGTTGGGTCACTGGACGTTAATTGGATTTATGATTGGATACGGTTGGCAGTTGGATGGCTTGGAGATTGAATACTGGGTGGTTGGATGTTGAATGGTTTTATGGGTAGATGGTTGCAGGTTGGATGGTTTGACGGTTAAATGATTGGACATTCACCATTTGGTTGGTTGGATATTAACGGCTGGGAAGCTGGATGAGTGTTTTAATGGTTGGATGGTTATATAGTTGGATATTGGATGGTTATATAATTGGATATTGGATGGTTATATAGCTGGATATTGGATGGTTATATAATTGGATATTGGATGGTTATATAGCTGGATATTGGATGGTTATATAATTGGATATTGGATGGTTATATAATTTGATATTGGATGGTTATATAGCTGGATATTGGATGGTTTTATGGTCAGTTGGTTGCTGGTTGGTTGGTTATATGGCTTGATGTTGGATGATTATAGTCAGATACATAGTTTGATGGTTATTTGGTTGTATCATTGATGGTCTGATTGATGAATGCAGCATGCTAGAGGAGGTTTATTCATGGCTGGTTACTTAGTATTTTAGTTTGATGGTCTGACAATAAGATGGCTGAATGGTTTGATGGTTATATTTTGACGGTTATGTGCTTTGATAATGGATGGTTATACAGTCGGAAGCTTTGAAGGTTATATATTCAGATGGGTGGACGGTTTGATTGATGAATACAGGATGCTGGATCAGGTTTGTTCATGAATGATTATATAGTATTTTAGTGTTATGATTAGATGAAAAGTTGGCTGCTCTGATGGTTGGCTGTTAGACAGTTGGACGGTTGTCTCGCCGGACAGATGTACTGTTGGACAGCTATCAAGATCAAATGCAGAAAAGCAGGAAATACGAATAAGAAGCTAGATTAAAAGAGGTTGTTTTTTTTTCAGCTCCGGCCAGTAATTCTAGTTTTTGTGAGAGTCCCTGAATCTCACCGCCTGGTATTGGACCATACTGTATTTGCGACCGATAAAACTCCTGCCCAACGAGCCTTTCAGCTTCCTGTTGGGACCGTTTGTGGGAAGCGAATCGGCTTTTGGACGGGCTTTCTCCATCGCGACACCGTTGCCCGGAGTTAAAGGAAAGCAGCTGATTTCCTGTCACCCCTCCTGATGGTGTATTCCCCGCCTAATCCCATCCTGTTTGCGACGCCATACCGAGCGCATGTGGTTCAGTAAGCTCACATGAAATACCGCGGTCGTTTTTTTTTTTTGATGTTCAGACAAGTTTGTGCTGGGGGAGAGGCCAAAAACTGTAACTGAACCAGCACCGCTATCCGGTCCAGAGACACAGCCAGACACACAAAAATCTGTGCGAGTGTGTGCGTGTTTGTGTGTGTGTGTGTGTGTGTGTGTGTGTGTGTGTGTGTGTGTGTGTGTGTGTGTGTGTGTGTGTGTGTGTGTGTGTTGCATTCATGCACACAGCGTGTGTATGTGTTCCAGTGCAGGAATGTATGCAAAGCCTGTACTGGTCAACAAAGAGAGGCTGAGCGGGATGATCGCAGTGCCAGTATTATGTGTTCCTGTTGACTGAGCAGAGACACGATGTTCCCGGCTCAACGTTCCTGGAGCGACAAGAAACGTCCGAGCTTTGCGCTCGTACAGTCGTGCCTCTCAAGCCTCGTGCACCGCAGGCTGCGCATTCCCGTGGCCGGAGCTCCCGCGTCCGCAAACAAGTTGAATTAAGAGTCGACTGGAGCCTTCTCGTGAAATACAAAAGCCAATAAACGTTTTCGACGAGTCATCACGGCGTCATTAGCTAAAGTCCCTCCTACTTCACGGAGGGTTTGGTGGCGCTTCGGGAAAATAATTACCGCATCGACTTTCTCAAGACTTGGGTCGCCTCTGTTGCTTGAACGAAGGCTCCGACTGTTGTCCGAGCGCATCGGCGATGAGCGGTTTCGGAGTATTCGGCCTTCTTGGAGTCTGTGGGTGAGGGTTCTGGAAAGGGGAACCACCCGAGGACCGCGTGGTTCTTCCGGGGTTCTTTCCAGGATGTTATCGATCCTTCTGTGACTGCAGATGCGCAGCTGGCGCTTTTCAAGGACGTTATCCGTGAAGTTAGCGGTCTTTCTACGACGTCAGCCCTGTTTCTATAACTTAACCTCCGCAGTTAGCCGTCCACATGCTCGTAGATGTGCAGCGAGCGTTTCTCTTTGACTTGAGGTGCGTCGCTGGCTGTCTTTTTTTGGTTAGCTGTCGCTGGCTCTGAATTTAGCTCCGCAGTTAGCTTCCTTTCCAGAGCAGAGAGTACAGAAACGACAAGTTTCTACGGCAGAATATTTCTACGGAGTAAAGAACAAGTCAGATGCACATACGTGTGTAGGTGCTGCGCGTTGCCGTCGTCGGGCAGAGTAGGCCGTTACGTACTTGATGAAACATTTCTTCGAGCTACTGGACAGTTGTTCGGTTCGCCGCTCCGACCGCGACCGCAGCTGTCAATCTCTCCCGACGTATGAACTGCTGCAGCTCCTGGCTAACGCGCCCGCAATGTCAAACTGAAACCGTGAAGTCAGAATGAAACGGACATCAGTCTGACAAATCAGCACAATCTGGAAAAGTCTTCATTTCCAGAAAGGATATTCAGATGTTACGATGAGACCGATGAACCGGAAAATACGCTATCGTACCATTTTGTTTTTTTTTGTTTTTTGTTTTTTTTTGGCAGAATCAAACGAGAAGAATTTTAAAAACAAGAGCTGCTTCAACAAACAGTGACCCGCGTGCTCTCTTGTGCTTCCAGCGTTTTCCGTGTGAACCGCAGAGCCACCGCCGCCACCCTGGGTAAGATTAATACTGCCTACAAAGAGCGAGACATGCTGTGAAATAAGACACAGCCACTTCCAAAAAGGACACATCCTTTACCTCCGGCTAAACACACACACACACACACACACACACACACACACACACACGTTCCTCCACTGTCTTTTATACCATAACCATGACAGAGGAGAGGACAGCTAGCCTCGGGCTGCAATCCCGTGAAAAACATTCAATAAACAGCCGTGTCTCTTCCCCTCCATTATGCCGCTGCCAAGGGACCGGCGTTTACCGAGACACTATTTACATGTTGTAATTTGTCAGCAAACATTAACGCCACGCACAATGGCAATTCAACGCGCTCCTGAATACAACGAGATCAGCCTGTGAGAACGGAGGGGAGTGTGTGTGTGTGTGTGTGTGTGTGTGTGTGTGTGTGTGTGCGTGTGTGTGTGTGTGTGTGTGTGTGAGCGAGGACCGAAGGAGGAAAATCTGATTTATAGAGAGAATTAGGCAAGTCGGGACACACACACACACACACACACACACACACACACACACACACACACACACACACACACACACACACACACACACACACACACACACACAGACACACACACACACAGAGAGAGAGAGAAAGACACATGAGCACACCTTGTGCAAGAACGTGATAAGAAATGCAGGATCATTCATCTGCTCACGGGAAGTCTGCGTCTCTCCTCCCTCTGACTGTACCCTCCCTCCCTTCTCGCCTCCCTCGCCACCTACGATGCCGCTTTTTCTTCGCGAGGCTCCTTTCAAACGCGGAGAGGATTCAAAACGCTCCGCCGTCGGGCCACAGAAATGCATCATGAGCACGGCCAGCCGGGACAAAGAGGTGCGTTTCTGTCCACCGTTTTTTTTTTTTTTTTTTTTTTTTTCCCAATCGCAAGCAAGCTTCTTACGTCCGGCTGAGGCGGAGGAGCTGAAACCGGCCTCGGATAAACACGGCGGACGTTTTTTGAAAACCACTTGTGGTTCCAAGTGTTAGCAACGCCGAGCTGTTAGTATGTCTGTAGACTCGTTTCAACATTTCAAGAAGAAAAAGCGACTTCATGGCAGTTTCCACTCATGACTGTAGCATGAGCTGGCTGATCAAGAATATGTATGTAGCACATATAAATACAACAAAAGGGGGTTGACCAAAGTGATTGCAATTACATAAGACTCAAAATTTTTATTATAAAAAAAATAAATAAAATTAAAAAAAAAAAAAGCAATTAAAAAACAAAGTATTAAAGATGATTAGGAGAAAGCATGTAAGAGCAGTAAATAATACAAAGACAAAACCTTCCTTCTAGGAGGCGTCGACTTAGAGAGACTTCTAACAGGAAGTGTTTGGATCACAGGAAGTCTCATAGCAAACCAAAAGTTGCGTACCGTACGATTGCGACTGTTACACTCCTGATATGTGTCATCATTTAAGTGTGTCCTCATCGCACATTACTGCATGAACTGCATCCATCCACCCAGACCTCCTCTCCCTACAAGGACTTCACCCCCTTTTGTAATTCGTCACGTGACCTTTCTCGACCCGTCACGTCACGCCGTACAAGACACGTAGTTCCTCTCTGTGGCCAACGGCTGTGACAAAACGACCCTTGCTTGACTTGTTCACTCCATCATTGCATATGTAGCTCTCTGTTTGCTTCCCTCTTCCTCATTCTTCAGAGGAAACATCCAATCTGGTTGACAATTATTGAGAAAGCAGAACTCTTGACTTATTCCATCTTTCCCGTCTTTTGACAGTCGAGCTGCTTTCTCCTTTTCTCCCGGTGTCCTTATGCCGATCTATTACTCCTCTGTTTAATTTTAATCTGCAGTGTCTTTTTTTTTTTTTTTTTTTTTTTTTTATCCTCTTCCTGCTCTCTTCGCTTATCGTCCTCCAATTCTGTCTGGAGAGATTCACGACTATCAGCGCCGATTCCCCCCTCGCTCTGTGCCGATGGAGAAGCGCAGCAGGGACGGGAAAAAATGTCTCATTCATACGGACTCGCGAAGGTTTCACAGCTTACAGTAATTACAGTCACAGAGTCGCTGACCCCCCCCCCCCCCGTCTCGTACGAGATACATCCCGCTGTTCATTTACACGATCAAACACATGTGGAACAAACGAGTGGGCGACGGAACAAGAGCAGATGCTTCTAAAGGAAAATAAAACTGATGAGAAGAGAACAGAGGAACTTATTATCCAACAAGAGCTGACTAACTTTTTATATCTAGATAGATAGATAGATAGATAGTTACTTTATTAATCCCCAAGGGGAAATTTTTTTCACTACAGCAGCATTTATGGATACAGGAAAGAAAGAAAATAACTATATAAAAATGCACAGTATATACAATAAAATAGAATAGAATAATTAAATTAAAACTAACTAAACAATATTGCAAAGTTGTTTTTTTTTTTTTTTTAAATATTTAAACAACTAAGAAAAACAGACAACAGACAACAGTGTTATTGTTGTGTGATGGAGTTTGCCAGAGGTGAGTTATTGTACAGTCTTATTGCAGTGGGCAGGAATGATCTCCTGTATCTGTCCCGATTGAACTAGATTTTAACTCTCATGTCATTCACCTTATTAAGATGTTCTAGAGGTCCTTTAGGAGGTTACAGTGTTGATTCTGGAAGTTCTATAGGAGGTAGCAGAGTCTAGTGTAGTTTAAAATTATAATAAGTAAGCTTCTTTAATAAGTTCTATTCATTCCTTAAGAGGTTTAAAAAGTTTAAGAGTGGTTTTACATGTCCTTAAGGAAGTTCTAATGTTTATTGACTTGGTTTTAGAGGTTCTTTGAAAAGTTCGACTGGTCACTGAAAAGATTCCTTCAGGAGATTCTAAGAGGGTATAAGACATTTATGAGATTTTGAGGTTTCATTGGGTTTGGAAAATCTCACATTTCTGGAAAGGGTCACGAGGTTCAGTGGTTCTTTAAGAGGTTCTTGTGGTCACTGAGTAGGTTTTTTTCTTAAGTTCTATTGGTTCCTTGAGAGATTCAAAAAGTCCAGAGGAATATTGGTTCTAAGTGTCCTTAAAGAAGTTCTACTGTTTATTGACTTGGTTTTACATGTTCTTTCAAAGGTTCTACTGGTCACTAAAGAAATTCCTTCAGGAGATTCTAAAAGTGCAGTAGACATTTATGAGGTTTAGTGGTTATTTGAAGGGGTTCTTGTTAATAAGAAGTTCTACCAGTCAATTAGGAGGTTCTAAAGGTCTGGTTAAAGTTCCATTGGTCAGTGAGGAGGTTTTAAAGGTTTTTTTGAGGGGGATTCATTGGTTTTAGAAATTCTCGCTCTCCAGAAAAAGGTCATGAAGTTAAGTGGTCCTTTAAGAGGTTCTTGTGGTCACTGAGTAGGTTTTTACTAAGTTCTATTGGTTCCTTGACAGGTTCAGAAAGTCAAGATGAAGTTTAAGAGAATTAGTGGTTCTATGTGTCCTTAAAGAAGTTTAGTGTTTATTGACTTGGTTTTACAGGTTCTTTAAAAAGTTCTCACTGAAGAGATTCCTTCAGAAGAAACTAAAAGTGCAGGAGACATGACATTTAGTGGCGATTTAAGGGGTTCTTCAGGTCAATAAAGAGATTCCAAACATCTGGTTGAAGTTCCATTGGTCAATAAGAATGTTTTAAAGGTTTCTAGGGGGGTTACTGGTGAAATTCCTGCACTGAAGAATAAGGTCATGAAGTTTAGTAGTTTGTTTAGAGGTTCTAGTGGTAACTGAGTAGGTTTATTTGGTTCTTTTTTCAAGAATTCTAGTGGTTCAAAAGACATTTACTAAGTTTAATGGTCCTTTAAGAGGTTCTAGTGGTCACAGAGGAGATTCTAGGAGACTGTCAAGTTCTTTAAGCAGTTCTATTGTTCATTGAGATTTTCTTTATGTGGTTCTAAAAGACATTTATGGAAGGAACTGATTCTTTAAGATGTGAAAGGGATTCTTAAAAAAAGAATATGTGGCATTTAAAAGGTTCAAGAGATCAATGAAGAGTTTACAGGGATCAATGAGGGGGTTCTACTCGTCCTCTTCAAGGCTTTATATTTTTTAAGAAATTGTAGCTGTCTAGAAAAACTTTATAAAACTGGATGGTCCTTTTAGAAGTATGCGTGGTCACTGAAAGAAGTTCTAAAAGTCTATACTTGTGAGATTTAATGTTGCTTTAGGAAGTTCTAGAGGTCATTAAGGCTGTTCTGGGGGTAAATAAGAAAGTTCTAGGGATCTTTAGGGGTTTGTTATTGTAACCGGTGAAAGTGGCAGCCAACAACGAGAAGCTGCTGATCTCCAGACTGCGGAGAAAAACATTCAAATTGACTGGTGACTGTTTTCAGATACGAGTCAGAGTCACAACTCGAAGACTGCGCTGCGAACAAACAAGACTTCACGTTCAGAGCCGCAGCAACAGGCTGAGACGGCCAGACCACAGCAGAGAAAAGAAAAGATCGGTATTCGATTCGGCGTTTTTTTTGTTGTTTTTTTTAATCCAAAATCATGATCATTAGCATCAGGTCGGGACATCTAACATTGACGGTGATAAACCGGAAGTTAAAAACTATAGAAGTTCTCGTGTTGATAAAATGTGTTTGTCGATCCGGATTGGTTTCGTATGAACTTTGAAGAGACGGAGGTTGGAGTCGGAGTCGGTAAAAGTGTTTTGAAGACCTGCGAATAAAAAATAAAAAAAATTCTGCGCATCTTCTGGGATTCGTTGGCCGAACTGAGCTTCGACAAAGATTTTATGGAAGTCTGGGGGGCAATTAAAATGCATTCTGGCTCTTAGTTAAACCTCTATTTAAGATGAAAAGCCTCTTCCTCTCCGCGGTCCGTCTGGACCGTTAACAGTGAATTTACATTATTTTAAAAAAATATTCCAGTAATCTGCTCTACGCTTTTAATCGAGACACCCAAATAGAGCGATACAGAAATATAAATCCATGACGTGAAAGCATGTGAAGTCACGTCACTTCTGTGTGTTTATTCACGTGGAAAAATGAACCGTTTGATATCAAATATGACTCAAAGTTTGATATGATATGCATGTAAACACATTATATAAGACATCACAGGCGAGACGAGACACACACTGATGTGCATGTGCAGCTCTTACAGAAGTTTACACACACACACACACACACACACACACACACACACACACACACACACACACACAGACAGACAGACACACACCCATTTTCCCTGTGCATGCCTCTGTGCAGGTGTGTGAATGCGGTGATATATTACCACGCTCACATGTTCCTCCTCAACCACCTCGCTCTGCAGCGCGGACGCAGGCGGCGGCTTCGCAAATAGACTCAATAAAAATCAGAGAATGAGGAGGGATTACATTTTGCCTAATAGTTCGCAGATTATTCTCAGTTCTAAATTGAATATAGGGCAGACAAATAGCGCCTCTAGTATTCTAAATACATATTTATAAAGCTGACTGAGTGCCGGGATTTGGTCGACCACATATACCCAAACTGCGTGTTCCTCCACACAATGAGGTAGAGAGAGAGTGTGAGAGAGAGAGAGAGAGAGAGAGCTCTGGCAGACATGACCTTATTGTGGCGGCTAAGACTCCACAAATGAATTTCATCTCTTGTCACATTCAGAATTCATCGGCTTTTCTGCAGCGGGAATGTGCACAGTTAAAAAAAAAAAAAAAAAGAGGAAAAAAAGTTTATTGCCATTTTTGTTCATGATCTGAATTTACTGAGTGAGAAAATGAGTCGAGATCCACTTTGGGAGACGGACGGCGAAGACCGAAATTAACACTAAACACATGGACATTTGCATATGTGCACAAACAAACAGGCAGAAAACGAATAAACTTCTTAGTTTGTTGCAGCGGAGAAAAACGCTTGGCGCTGAAGTGTCAAATTAAAAATGACATTCGAGGCCTATAATCAAGTGAAAGTATGAATGATAATGTAAACGCGCTAAATAGAAAAATGAAAAGTCCTAATGCAGTTAAAGGATCATTACGGTTGATTTCAGCCTGCCATGTTTCCCATTAATAAGGCTGCGGTGTCGGTTTAGCGTAAGATGGAAACCAGCAGTTCCTCTAATGTCCACTAGAGGCTCCAGCAGCGAGTCGGTCCACACAGACCTCGGTGTTCAAATTCTACAGCAAAAATAAACATGTTTACAGAAGAATTAAACATGTTTGCAGTTGGTTTTGGTCTCTGTAGCTAATTTCCCCGCTCGCGAGAACTGTACGAATTTTTCAAGCGGCAACCAACAGTGACGTCACCGTTGGTTTGTGAGCGGTCGTTACGAAGCCTCAACTTCCAATTTTTTGGCCGTCCCCATCTTGCTAGTTCAGAGCGGTTTGGAGAAGGAGGTGACCATATTTGGACAAGCTGGGGGAAGGTGAGATAACACCGAGATAACTTGTGGAATTTTTTTTTGGACTCGAATGGCAGTTGAATGGGAGTCTATGGAGCCGGAGGTTTTTTGGAGCCAACCTCTTGTGGCACTCGGTGGTATTGCACTTTAAGTGCATTGGCTTCAATTTTCCGACCCGGAAGCTATGTCAAGAAGTTGATTTGTGCAACTGCTGTTTCGTAATTAATAAAATATCTTCCCACACCGTCCCCTTCTATTTTTAATACAACCATTATCCGCTTCATTAAAGAGCCATTTAAAAACACTTAAAAACTCTTTACTCACCTCAACCCCGAACACATGCCAACGAAATGTTTCATTAAACAATAAAATGTCTGCATAAGGGAGAACATATAATATAAATAAGTATAAACATTATTTAAAAATAGGTCCCACATTTAAATAAAGAGAAAAAAATTGATTCATGTACATTTAATGATACAAGTGATACTGTTTAATTAAAGTCGTTAACCCAGGGGAGGTTATTGAAATAGGAACAAATCGGCTGAACGTGTGTTTGCCGCATCGAGGGGCATTTCGAGTCTATCATGGGAGTATTTTTCAAACCGCCGGGAGGAAACCTGCGTGTCCGATTGGCGGTTCGCCTCCAGAGGCTGCGAAAGGCGAAACACAGCGGGGGGGGAGACATTACAGCGCGTCGCAGTCATGCTCCACTTTGCTGCAGATGTGTATTTAACGTGTTTCTCTCACAGCCAAAAAGTGCAGCTCACACTCGCTCTCCGTCAGCATGTAGCCGCCGTTCCACTGTCGGTATCTGATTAAAAACTGGATCTCTGTTTGGCTTCGGCTGCTCTGTCGGACACAGTTCGGCTAATAACTGATGAATTTTAGCTGATATGAATGTCGGGAGGGAGGCCGCGCTGCGAGTTCACTCTTCATTTTCTCACTAAACCAAAATTCCAACCGCAGTTAGAGCATTAAATATGTAATAATTTTTTTAATGAATAGACGAAGCAGACCGAGTACAAACCCTGACCTTCTCTCACATACCTGCGGCTGATTGAAACAGCTTTAACTTAAGTAGCAAAACAGAACCATGAAAATACTCTGCAGGTAAACAAAAAATCTGCAAAATCTGTGTGTGCAAAGTCCTGCATTTAGAACGTTATTAAAGTGAAAGTATGTCAGTACGCAAATGTACTCATAATGTAGAAAAATGACTATTAATGCATTTCATCGCTTGTGCACTCAGGCAGCATGTTCATGCTGTAGCTGGTTGAGCTCATTATATGGCAGTAACTACAGATTATCGTCACGGCTGATTCGCCTGCTTATTCTCTCGGTTCATTGTTGATACAAAACATGAGAACACAATTTTTCAGCCAAAAACATCTTACGTAAACTAAAATATTCAACTTATGGAAAGCGTCAAATTCTCATGTCTGAAAGGATTGGCATGATAAAAAAAAATATATAAAATCTTAATTGTACATTACTAAAGCTGTCAAATAAATGTAGTGCTGTAAGAACAACAATGTTTCCCTCTGAGATGCACAGATAAATCAGCCCAGTGTCACAAAAAAAAAAATCTCTGTAATACACCCGTCTGTCCACTAGAGGACACCGTGGCAGTGTCATGTTTTAACTCGTTTAAGGCGTGAAAAGTACACACAGGTACGAGCTGGGTCGAAGAAGGAGGTCATGTGACGGAGTACAAAAGCGCTAAGGTCCAAGTAAAGAGGTAAATCGAGGTGGTCGGATGGATCAAATCCAGGATTCAAGTCTACGTCGCCAACTGAGTAGTTTTTACCTAAACCGAAACAAGGTTTTTGGCAGAGTTTTCACGGCCAGAGTCAAAACACTGACACTGACGCGGTGTCCTCTAGTGGCCTGATGGTATTACAGTCTGTCCCATTTTCGCGAACGCAATGCCTCAGGAGCGCTCTGGGTAAAATTTCTTCCACATTGGCAATAACGTTCACTCGGACTCAATAACATACTCCACATAAGCACATAACTCCAGAATTCTTACGCAAAATGATGACAAACTTTTCCAGAATTGTCTATCAGAATAAAATGATGAAATTATGGTGTTTTATATCCAAAAGGTCAAAGGTCTTTTTTTTTTTTTGTACCATAACTGAGGATCAGAAGGGAAGACTGTGATACTGAATTGGTGACACAAAATCTTCATGGGATATCTTCAAATTTAGTTCACTTAGTTCCTAAAATAAACTGATTTGACTTTGGGGGTCAAAGGTTAAAGTTACCTCATGACCTCCCATTCCTGTGTATGCGATTTCTCAAGAACGCCTTGAGGCAATTTCTTCAAATTTGGCACAAACGTTCAATTCGACCGGAGGACGAACTGATTCGATTTTGGTGGTCAAAGGTCACTGTAAACTCACGTCCGTCCCATTCTTGTGAATGCGACACCATCTTCTTTGCAGCAACATCCATATTTGAAGCATCGTCTGCTGTCACGGCAACATTTCAGCATTTTATCAGAGTCAGATTCATTGGACAAATTCCTTCCAAGTCTTTACTATTTATATTACACGAATATGAATGGCAACTGACAGCTGACTAGTTGGTGGAGGCGTACAACCACGAGGAGGTGACGCTAGTTTAAATACTGTCATCTGTTTATCTGATAAACACCGTGCAAGAACATCGAGCAACAACTGTTTCCTGATTTAAACCCCTGATTCAGCGTAACAGATGTCGAGCGGCACTGTTAATGACGGCGGTTGCGTTTCAGCTGTCACATTTTCACGGAGGTGACGTCTCAGAAAAAAGCAGTAAACAAACATTTGCGAGGTAATTAGAGAAACACTCGGTGGCGTGCCAACATGTTCAGATAGATCCAATTAGAAAAAGCACAAGAAGACGCGTAAATAAATCATGTGACAGACCTGAAAGCAGCAAACTATTCTACAGTGAGAGACGGTAACACACCTAGCTCCTCGGTGGATTCCTCGGCTGTCCTGGTGTGGTAGCAGTGTGTGCGTGAGTCTGTGTGTGTGGATATATAATATCCCAGAACATTCATTAGTGAAATCTGGGACTCGTTACTGGAACTGCCTCGTTACAAACTACCGTCAAACACGTTGTTTTATTCATGTTTCATCTCACAATAGTTAATCACATCAACTAGCACTGCTACACAAACATCCTTGACCCACTTCCACACAAACACACACAGGAACACACACACACACAGGAACACACACGCAGACTCACGACAGGGGTTGTTTTGGTTGCTTTTGTTCCCGTTTCTTGCCAATTATGACAATTCAATTACAATTGCCAAGAGTGAGATTGATGAGAAAGCGTGACGCTAAACGGCGGCCGGGCGGAACACGGCGCCCTCCGAGGGAAAACGCCAGCGAATTGGCTCGCACGAGAGTATTCCCAAACAAACAAGTACACAGCTAGTGGAGCGGCATGGGGTTTGGAAGGAAAGGTGGCAATTACCTCCCCACCGAGGTTGTTTTAGCGGGCTGTTGGTTACAGAGACGAGTCGGCAGGCGGGAGGGGAGGTATGGTGCGAGGAGCCGCTCGTCTCGGAGAGGAAGAGGAAGCAGCGATGAAGATTATATCAATGCTTTATCAACATCGTGAGGGGCAACTGGATACCGCCTTGGATATCACATATTGTGATATGACATAATCGCTGTTCTCTTCTGATTATTGATAAAAAAAATTATGAATAACTATCAAGTGAAAGCACCAATAGTCACCCCCACAGTATCAACATTGAAGCACAGAGTTTGATGATTCAAACGTAAATAACTTAAGGACACACAAACAAGAGCAGAACAGTAGTTTCGGTCCTTTACAGGGAAACTTACTTGTTGGATCACTTGGATGCTTCTCGCTGTTTTCAGACTGATCACAACATCATGTGGTCTAAGACTCGGTACAAAATCAGTCCAGAACCCAGTCCAAAACAATGCCAAAACCCATTCAAAAATTTGGCCTAAAACTAGTTCAAAACCAGTCTAAAACCTGGCCCCAAACAAAGCAAAAAAACATTCTAAAACTAGTCCAAAACAAAGCCCAAACTAAGTCCAGACTAAGTCCAAAGCTATTCTAAAACCAGTCCAAAACCAAGCCCAAACTAAGGCCAAAACTATTTAACTGTTTTTACATCCCTTCATGTGTAAACCAGCCTGTTTGTCCTCGTGTAACAATAAAATAGTAAAAGTTTAAAACTTTATTATCTCTATGTCCATAAATCTGCCTTCTTGTTTCTCCTCGGTGATCATCGACCGAGTTATGAATCCAGAGAAAAACAGACAGCATTGAGCATCATCCCTTCAAGCGAAGACTACCTGTGCAAACAGATGGGGTGGGTGAGGGAGGGAGGGGAGGGGGTAGGGCGGGGTGGGGGGTACTCAGTGGACCCGAACAGTCTGCCAAATATTAATTTCCTGAACCTCAAAGTTATCCGCGGTGCTCATCTCTCTGAGGAGCGCATAGCCACACAAGAGACCGGCTGGAAATATTCCACTCACAAATAGGATTTATTCAGATTATTATCTCCCCGGTTTCTTCTTTGTGTTTGTCACCCCCCCCCCCTTCACCCCCCTCCGTCCCCTCCGAAGCACCACCCCCCCCACACACACACACACACACACCCCAGTCTTTCTGTCCTGCCGCCATCATTACTGCAGTGGAAACTAAAAGAGCCACAAACTCCATTAGCACTCGCACAGGCAGGAGGATGGAGCCTCAGGAGGACTCAATCTGGAGCTCATCAAAAGGCCTCTTATGCATGTATGCAAGAACAGCCACGCTGACGCGCACACACACACACACACACACACACACACACACACACACACACACACACACACACACACACACACACACAGTCACAGTCACGTTTACGTCACTTCAGAGGACAATTCACTGACTTGCATTCCTTTCCTGGAGATTTATCCTGACCATAACAACGACATGCCAAACACTGAGCTCAAAGCTTTACGCTAAAATGTCATGATTTATCTGAAGGGACTGATTTTTGTCCTCAAAGGGAGGCCCGTCTGCGCAATGAGGCTGCAAAAAAACGGATTCATATCGCCTCAACATGAGCGATACAAGTACAAACGCAGAAATACAAAATATCTCCATCACTTCAGGGGGCATTATTTACCACTTACTTAAACTAACCTCGAAATGAGTCTTCATCCTGATATTTAATTATTTACTTTTCGCAGACTCGGTTTTTTTTGTCTTCTAATTGAAGCCGAGTCCCCGCAATGTGGCTAAGTAAACACATCTATGGCCCCACCATGATAAATAATACAAGTCCCCCCCACACACACACACACAGACAGATGCAGCTGCATGCAGACATGCAAACACATATGGCATCACAAAGGCCTGAACAAACCTTTGTGCACTTAAACTGCCTCTAGTGTTCCTGCACAAACTCTGTATATGTACATATATATTGATGCATACCCTTTTGTGTTTCTGCTCCGCTGGATGTGTTGTTTGTCCTTGAGCATTTATAACGGCACATTTTCACTTTGCAGATGAACAAACAACAACAACTGCACAGATAGATTTTTACACTCAGCTGAGGTAGAAACATATTGATAAAAGTAAAGTGCAACAACAGAAACAGAATAAATAATGAATGAATCATGTTACTTTGGCGTTCAGTGGAGAGACAGAAAATAGACAAAAACCTCAGGTGTGTGTGGAGCGACGGGAAAACACTGAACTGCCCTCCACAATCGGTGATGTCATTTTCAAAGAGAATTGATTGGTCAGAACAGGAGAGTCAGTCTGTGGTCTACAGGGAACACATTGGATCACTTTGTGCTTCTCGCTGTTTACACAGACTTCAGACTGATCTCAACATTATGGGGTCTAAAACCAGTGCAAACCAAGCCCCAAAACCGGTCTAAAAATCAGTCCAACCCCAATCTAAAACCAAGCCCAAATTAAGCCCAAAACCCTTGTAAAGCCCAGCCCAAAACCAGTTTAAAACAAAGCCCAAAACCAGTCTAAAACTAAACCCAAAAACTACTCTAAAACCAGCCTAGAACCAAGCCTAAAACCAGTTTAAAAACAATCCCAAAACCAGTCAAAAACCAAGTCTAAAACCAGTCTAAATCCAACCCAAACCCAGTCTAAAACTAAGCCCAATACCAGTCTTAAACCAAGCTCCAGAGCCAGTCTAAAACTAAACCCAAAGAATAGTCTAAAACCAGCCTAAATCCAACCCAAACCCAGTCTAAAACCAAGCCCCAGAACCAGTCTAAAACCAGTCTAAAACCAAGCCCAAACCCAGTCTAAAAACCAGTCTAAAACCAATCCCAAAACCAGCCTAAAACCAGTCTAAAAATAATTCCGAAACCAGTCTAAAACCACGCCCAAACTCAGTCTAAAACAAGCCTAAAATCAGTACACAACCAAGCCCCAAAACCTGACTTAATAGAGCGAGAAAAAGGTGGATGAAGATCAGCGAGCGTTGACCTGAAATGAGACCTCTGTCATATTTTTCCATCCTTGCTTTCACGCTGACTCTCTTCTTCCAGACCTGTGACCTTCATCAGCGGCTCCGAGGAGCAGCACTGCCCCTGCTGGCGGTTTATTCCCTCCGTCTTTATCACCTCAGGACCAGGAGCAAAACGTTTATGGGCTGTTTTTTGACAGCTGACATTTTGTCTACTGCGTACTGATATACTGTTTCTGATTAATGCTCGCGGTGGCATCAATCAGTCACTCCGGACTTCACCGTCTCTGGGAGCCTCTGTAATCACCGCTCCTCTGCCTTTTCTCTGGGAGTCCGCGCTCTGCTTGTCCCCTTCACTTTCCCCGACTTTAAACTCCTGCCAACCTGTAATCATCGCTGTCAGGTACAGAATGACATTCTCCAACACACACACACACGCACGCACGCACGCACACAGCGCGACGCCGAGATGACACACGGGTGTCAGTTGGAAGAAATGGCAGCCATCACTCTGATAACACGGCTCAGTGAGGCGAAATCAGTGTCGACTCCCTGCTCCGAAACTTGTGCCTTCGTGTCTGTTCTTCTGTCGCTGTTTTCTAATAGAGAACAAGAGCGCGTGACCACCGCGGACAAACTCACATATTTCAAGAGTCAACGCAGGGACGGTGTTATCTGTGTTCAGTCAGAGTTTCTGTGCAGAGGAAATACACTTTTACTACAGACACTGGACTGTCCTACTGTCATTACAGACAGTGAACGAACCGCAGAGGCTGGACTGTCCTACTGTCATTACAGACAGTGAACGAACCGCAGACGCTGGACTGCCCTACTGTCATTAGAGGCAGTGAACTAACCACAGATGCTGGACTGTCCTACTGTCATTACAGACAGTGAACTAACCACTGACAGTTGAATGGGAGTCTATTGGAGCCGGCCCCTAGTGGCCCTGAGTGGTATTACACTTTCAGGCATTTTTGCATCAGCTCCAATTTTCAGACCTGGAAGCTACGAACATTTTCGTAAACAGGAAGTCCTGTCGATTCCCAAATAACGCCCGAAGTATGGAAGAATACTGACGAGCTGCGCACGCACACACACACACACACACACACACACACACACACACACACACACACATATAAAGAAACAGTGAACACTGGACAATGATGTAAATCCACAGCTGAGTGTTCCTCCGTTCCCTCTTCAGCGTTTAATTCATTATTCATTACTCATTAATGTGTTGTGTTGTACATACACTTGACGCCGTCCGCACGCGCACACACACACACACACACACACACACACACACACACCTGGGTTGCCGGTACAGGCGCCCCCTGCGTACGCACCAGAGGCCCCCGTGAATCGTATCTTATTAAAACACATTACCTGAACAATCCCCGTCTCCCGCAACCCATTTCATTCAGCACTGCTCTGAATTCCTGATCTGCAATCTGTTCTCATTACACTTATTCTCACACACACTCCCTCTTTATCTGTCCACCCCACCCCAAGCCTCCCTACATCCCTCCCCCCCCCCACACCTCCCTCCCTCAGGTGGATAGTGTAATTGCTGTGGTTTAACCGGTGCCGTGTTTGATCTCACGCTTATCCTCTGAAGCCGCCCCGCTCATGAAAGAGATGAAGGGAGGGGGAAAAAAAAAAACGCGGCTCCCGAGGAACGCCCGCTCGGGTTTTTTGCGTCGAGTGCGTGCGTGTGTGTCTCGAGTGGGAATTGCCTCAGTCTGGTCCGATTTTTATTTTTTTGTTAGAAGTAATTCAATTATTGCGGCGGCAGCAGTGGCGGTGGAACTGCGGGCTAAAAAAAACACACAAATCACTTCAATCTGAAGCCAATTCCTTCCCCGTTTAACCTCCGTGTATTACATGGATGCCGAGCCATTTTCTCTGCTGCCTTATTTTTTTTTTTTTTTTTTTAATAGATTCTCATCTGCGGCCGTCGGCGAGGAAGTGGACTCTCGTGTTTTTCCGTAACGCAGACGGTTTTAAAGATGTCTTATTGATCGGAGCCGCCCGCCTCCTCGCGCCTCACCGCATTCACGCTTTTTCTCTTCCAGAAAGTCAGAGACGGATCATTCATCAACTAATTAATAAACAGCTGTGTGGGATTTTAGATCTTCACCCACAAGAGATGATGAATTGTTTTTAGCCACAGAGAATGTGTCTAAATCAGATCAAGTCAGATTTGATTTCTTTGTAAGTAACACATTCGTAACGATTTCAGCTTTTTTTTTTTTTTTTTAAGGTTCTATTGGTTCTTTAACAGGTTCTAAAAGTCCAGAGGATGTTTATGTCTGTGCTACGCGAGTCCATGTTAAACCACTAAGATGACCTGATGAATCAAAGGTTGAACTGCTTCACATTTGTAGAGACAAACTGTTCCATCTATCTCTGACGATTGTGTAGTCGTGTTTATTGATTATTAAAGGTTGTTTGTTTTAAACTCTCCGTATCCAGAGAATCTCTGTAACTACAGCCGCAAACAACCGAGTTACTGTCACTGATGGAAATAAAAATCAATTAAAAAAAAGATGAGGCCGGAGCCGTGTGCGGTGTCCTCTTCGACACAAACACGAGAGCTCCACGTGTCTTCCACTGCGATAGCGAAGGTTGTTCATTCACAGTGAAGGACGAGTTAATCTCTGTCCACTGTTTATCTCGGGGTTACAATAGCGCCGTAATTGTCTCGTTTCTACGCGTCAGCAGAGGGAGTTCAACATTTGGGGAGCGCAGCTCATTAGCAGTCAGCCGCCGCTGCGCCGTGACAATATGTCCCGCCTAGTGTTGCAGCACTACCTGCTACAACAACAGTCAGTCATTCCTACCTCTGAAAAAACCCACAAATATGATTGCATCCTGTCAGAGCGCAGATTTAGATTAACTCCTGCTGCGTTGCTCCAGAAATGAGTGGAGGACAATTTTCAGACCTGTGGAAGTGGAAAAATAATATCGTGTGACAAAGTAATGACAGAATGAGCTGCTGCTTTCCGCAAGAGTTACCGTCACCTGCTTCGTCTTTAAGCAAACAACATCGGCACCCGAGTTCCACACGTTTGTTTGTGACTACTAGCACGTGAACATTTGTGATTTCACCACGGACCTGAAACTGGAGCAGAGAAACATCAGGTTTTGGGGTCAAAACTCTGGAAACCGTCAACAGAAACCCCTCGAAACGCTTCAGAAAGTCTGCGGCGATGAAGCGACGAGCTGGGCGACGTGTTCTGAGTGACGTTCGACGTTTCAAGAGGAGGCGGAGCTCAACCGTCCAAGACCGAAGAAGGCGCGTCGGGTCAGGAGACACCGGGTTGATGTTGCCGGGGTTGTGTCACCGTGAAGTCGTCCCCCAGGGTCAGACTGTCAACACTGAGTTCCACTGGGACCTTCTGAGGCGTCTGTTACGATTTGGACTTCTTTTCTGCTTCGTAGTCTTCAGGTCAGTCTGGGCTTTGTGCTTCCTGTTTGATTTTTGAAATGACTCCCGTCTTGTGTCTTGTCTTGTTTCACTTCCTGTCCTTTGTGTAATTGTTGGCCCCGCCCCCTGATTAGTTTCAGCTGTCCCTCGTTGTCCCCCCCAGATTTAGTCTGTGTGCTTTTCTTCTTCTTCCCTCTTTTTCAGTCACCTGTCCGTTACTGTGTTGTTTTGAAACCCAGAGAACACAAATCACCTGAACTGTGGTCGCCTTGGCAACGGGGTTCGCCAACACGACAACACGCACCGCTCACAGGATGCCGGACTGAATTAACACGTCAGCATGCGAACAGGCTGTTAGCTTCTCAGCGCGTGGGCTGTCAGACTGTTTTTTTTGTTTTTTTTACAGACCTCTGATCTCAGTGTGTCTGAGTTCCTGTTTTTATTTATGATTTGTAGGCCTTGCTGCCCGCGGGGGGGCGCTGACAGTCCGCACACACAATGTAAACAGGAAGTGAGAACGCGCCTGTCTGTCATCCCAACTGACTGCAGGTGGCTTCTCAGGTGTGTGTGTGTGTGTGTGTGTGTGTGTGTGCAACGATGTTTTTGCAGCTATTACGCAGCGTGAGACGGCTTCTCGATATCCCACGTCCCTCGTCCCACCTGTGCTCCTTATCAGCGGCTGAAAGCTGCCGTGGCTTCGCCTGCGCTCTGCGGCCTGTCTGTTTCCCCCTTTGTTCTCCGTCCCATCTCAGTCAGACAGGATTCTCCGTCTAATCACATTCACCCTCCACGACCTGTCTCTACTTAATACCCC
Organism: Embiotoca jacksoni; assembly: GCF_022577435.1. Taxonomy (NCBI): domain Eukaryota; kingdom Metazoa; phylum Chordata; class Actinopteri; family Embiotocidae; genus Embiotoca; species Embiotoca jacksoni. The sequence goes on along the minus strand of NW_027185230.1, from coordinate 12,008,774 downwards.
CACACACACACACACACACACACCTTCACGTCCTGTCTTAAAATCCGTACCCGCTTCCTCATTCACCTCCACTCTTCCCCTTCAAAGGCAGCAGGAGTGTTGCCCCGCATGCCTCCCGTGGCTCAGAGTTGTCATTGAGAGGATAATTAAAGTGAAAAGGTGACGCTATTCTCAGTGTCGCGGCCTCCGGCTGGAAGTTTGGGTAACGCGACTGATGAAGTGCTTTTCAAAGTAAAATGTTTTTCTGTAATCCGTCTGTAGGACGCATTGAAAGTAGTTTTCCTCCCTAAAAGGCCACAAACCTATTTATTTTAATTGCTATTTTCCCAGCCGTCCTCTCCTCTACCTGCGGTCTTTGGTTTAAAACAGAAGTACGAGCAGCAAATCTGAAAAACACAAAGAACATTAACAGCCTGAGTCAAACAGCCGACCCAGATCAATCCATCACACGTGCTGCCAGCGAGGAGGCGGCTGAGAAAAAAGAAAGAACGAAAAAAAAAAAGGCTGCAACTGTTCCTCTGGCCGGCGTTCGATGCTTCGAACAAAAAGCAGATAAAATATTTGTCTCAGCAGTTTGAACACAAAAAAAACCCACAGCTCTACAAAAGCAACTCTCAGTCAAAAGTTTGGACACGCCGACTCGTTTTCTTCATGCCGAAGACATCAAACTATGAAATAACACACGCGACTGTTTCTGAACGCAGCAGAACTGGTACGTGATCATTTGTGATTTCACCACGGACATGAAACTGGAGCAGAGAATCGTCCGATTTTTGGGAACAGAACATTTTAGCTTGGCATAAAGACTATTGCTGTGTTCCAATGGGGTCGTATTTACGGTGGACACGAGTTCGTAAGAACTGCGCCCTCTTGTGGTATTCACTACGTCGGAACTAGAAATTTTCCCTAAGCCTCCAGTTCATGAGCTGTGACATGTTTGCCGATGTTTACAGAAACGTCAGAGGCCATGAAAGTTCATTTTTCGTTGGGTGTTAAGCTAATATGTGTTTCTTCGTTGCTGTAAAAACTGAATTTCCCCACTTTGGGATTAATAAAGTCCAAGTCTACCTGTGACTTCATCCTTCCTGCACTGACACTGAATGACGTGTAAATCACGAGTTGTGTATTCACTGCGGACGTATTTCCAGCAGTGCGACCCCATCGACCATCACCCCTCGCCGCTTGTGTGAACGCTGATCGCACACGATGACACCAGATGACGGAAAACAGTCAGCCCGCTGCACCGCTGCTGGCTTCTTTCAGTTTTGAAAATCCTGGACCGACGTGGGTGTCAGAAGCAGACAAGATGTCAATGAGCTTCTGTTCCGTTAGAATCGTACAAAAGTTGCCTGCCGATAGTTCACTCCCTGCGACGCAAGTCCCGCACAGCTCCGCTCGAGTATTTGATGTCCTTGAGGCTCTTTGTGAGCGAAAAGTGAGCGCGAGCGAAGCGCAGCGTTTTATCCTCCCGACTGCTAAATAAAAGCTAATGCGCCGCAGAGGCCGACGGATCTTCGCCGGGATGTTTTCAGTCTTTACGCCTCTGTGAAGGTTCTCAGACAATCACACCGATCTGACCTCGCTGTCGTCCCCCTGAGACCGAACAAGAACCGACCGTCAGTTCTGTGAGCTGAACGCTGGGGAACAGGAACAGAACATTTCCTTCAAGGACCGCTCTTTGTTCGTCGGTCTGTACAGCTGGGTGGAGACTCGAGAAGAAGTGGGGGTTTTTTTTTCATCAATAAACTGAAGACTCCACACTCGAATAAAGAACCTTCAGCTGACTGACAGTGATGAGCCTGATTTAATGCTCCAGCAGCAGCAGCTGCTGGGTTTCTTCTTTTTCTTCTTTTTCTTCTTATAATCATCATCATCATAACAAAAAAACAGTTAGTGTTCAATAAACCCATAAACAGGAGGGTAACGATACGAAGCCAAACAACAACAACAGCAGCAGCAGCAGCAGCAGCAACCACACAAACAACAGCATGAAAAAAACTAGAACAACAGCAACAACAACAACATCAACAACCGGAACAGGAACAACAAACAGTAACAACAACAGCAGCACCAACAAAAACAACAACAACAACAGGAACAACAACCAACCATGTTTATGTAGTTTAGAAAGAAGAAATAAAAACAAACATGAAGAAACAGCTCGGATGTTATTTTTCTTGGATCACAGAGCTGATCAGTCGTCAGTCGCCTCCACTGGATTGATTTTAATAAGAGCAGCTGCATTATCGATGAATATATAAGTATCTATAAGCAGATAATTAATATTGAAAATAACTTGATCGGGACGTCCCTGATGACCGAAGGAGATAAACCATCACACTGTTCTCGTTATTCAAAATGAATCACTATACTGACATCGGGTGTTCCTATACCAACATGTGAGCACTGATCTGGCCATGCCCCGGTCTGCCCTCCGTCACTCAGAGAAACACAAAGAAAACACTTCCATCATCTGCAGCCGGTAAACAAAAAAAATAAATTACAACTGAAGAGGATTTAAAAAGTCTCACCGTCGAGAGGATCTCGACAAAGACGAGTGTCGGTCTCCATGGTGACCGAGGTTGCTTTTATTTGTTCGTTTACTGACGACGCTCTTGGAGGAAACTGAAAAGTCTTAAGACGTATTTTACAAAATAGAAGTACATTTCAGACCGTTGAGGATCAAAACAGGATATATCGAAAAGTTGACTTCCACTCTCTGGTCCTCTTGAAGGCCTGAAAACTTTAAAAAGTCACCGTTTCAGTCGGATTTGAGCGGACTGCTCCCTTCCCCGGCAGAAAGGCGCTCCGACTGCCGTCACCTGAGGGGATTCACAGCAGCTCCCGCGTTTCGACTGATTCCCGTCCAGCCATTTGAAGCTCACAGCGGACTCCAGACGGGGCTGCACCCCGCCAGAGATGTTCAAGGACGCTCGGTAGGACACGGAGAGTCCTGAAAACCGCGGTCGCAGTTTAATCTGCAGTCAAACACAATCACATCAAAGAGCCTTCTCGGTGACATTTCGGGGGAATCCGGTTTCTTCCTGAGAGTTAGATGTTCAGATGGACCTACTTCGGGTCTCTGTGTGAGAACAGTGCTGCAGTCAGAATTAGCGTAGCTTAGCTCAAACACTGGAAACAAAGGGAAACAGCTAGCCTCAGCTGGCATAGTTCTGTCAAATCTCAAAAAACACACCGACAAGCTCCGTCACGGACTAATAAGTTCGTGATTTTAGGCGGAGTTACGTGTTGCAACTACTTGTCAAGGAAAGATTGGGACTGTATTTAAAACAGAGCTGTCTTTCTCTTTGGAAAAGTCGTGGTTAAAATAAACTGTGACCCTTCCGTCCACCCCGACCTCCTCCCTATTCACCTATTCGCTCGATAACTACGTCAACACCTGACTTCCTACTTCCCTCTGATCATTACTGTAACAAACAAAATACTAATATTAGCGAAACAACTTTTTTTGGAAATGCCACAATGAACCGGAACAATTGGTCGTAATGATCGCCCATGCTTTTTATATAATCTCTGGTAGTTTTGTAGTAGTTTTTTTGTCGTGTTGCTGTTTTACATGAAAGTCTGCGGCAGGTGTCGCAAGTTTTACCCTCCCAAAAAGGGGGGACGGGGTCATGTTACAAGCAAAAAAAAAAGTCGGATGTGTTCGATGTAAGTGGTAAATGTCTGCACTTTTATGGCGCTTTAAGGGCATAGCGGTCTCAAAACACTTTACAGTTTCCCTCCGATTGGCAAAGATTACTTCAGTATGTGGGCAGAAGGACCCGGGAATCGAACCAGTGGGCAACACTGTGACATGTGGACCAATGATGGAGGAGGAGGATGTAGATGAGGAGGAGGAAAAGGAGGAGGAGGAGGATGTGGATGAGGAAGAGGATGAGGATGTGGATGAGGAGGAGGAGGAGGAAGAGCATGAGGAGGAAGATGTGGATGAGGAGGAGGAGGAGGAGGCAAGGATGTAACTGTGGCCCCTCACGGAGCTGCCGGCACGTCTGCAGAATCGCATTCCACTCGACCTCTGGTTGGTTTATCCGGTCGGATGGTAGGGAAGGTATGTCGGCTCGCCTTAACCCCCCTCCCCTCTCCCCCCCACCGACTGAACGATCTGTCGATAAAGCCGCGAAAAGAAACAAACCGCCGCGCTCAGCGCGGACACGTTCCCCCCCTCCCCTCTCCCCGCGCCATCTCTGATATTGTACCTTTGGGGCGAAAGCACAGACCACGGCATTATCACAGATAAGCCCGGGTCAGAAAATGAATACACGGCTGGAAGCGAAAATGAAAGAGCAGTGAGAAAAAAAAAGAAGGGCCATGAGAAAGATTTCATATCTTCCCCTCTCCTGCGCTGGAGTGCTAGAAGAGAAATATATTTATTCTAAAATTAACACAATGATCTATTCAGAAACTCAATTTTAACTCAATTAAAGCTTCTCTCCCTGTCGGTCATGCCTTTGTTGCAGTAATTGTCAGTCTCTGCTTCTCAGACTTGCAGTTCTTTGAACATGAATCGCGCCGGAGCTCAAACCTTCAGCAGAGCGAGGGGGGAACATTTTAATTCAGCCACACAAGAGGGAGGAGAAACCATGACAGAGGAGCAGGTAGGAGTGGGTTTGAGTGCCTGCAGCGAGCCGTGCCAAGCGCTCACGCGCACATGCACGCACACGCACACGCACACGCATAGACTTGCAGAGGAAAAAGCGAATCTATGCAAATCGTTGAGCTAATGAATTTCTGAATTCCAGCCTTGGCTCCTGTGATGGTAATGAGCTTATTTTGGCATGAGCTCATAGAGGAGGGAAGGAAATACACAGAATCGTACGTGCGCGCGCACTCTCTCTCACACACACACACACACACACACACACACACACACACACACACACACACACACGGCACTGTGATCTAAGCCAAACACAATCTCCTGCTGACAGTAGCTCATCACACCTTCTAAATCTCGCTCTCACTCGTCGCCCCGTCGTCCTGTCAGCCGGCTCGCCCTTCCTGCTGATGTCCCCCGGTGTAAAGCCGTTAGCTCACAACAAAAGGCGGCAGCGGAGACCGGTGACCTGGTTTTATCAGCCCCGGGCCGTTTCGCTCGGTCAGCGTCACTGTTTCCGGCGACCGAGCGCGTCCGTTCAGACCAACGGAACGTTCCCGTTTAAAAACGCGGCCGATCGTCTGTTGGCGTTCCCGACGAGTCGGCGGAGGAAACAACTTTTTGTATTGCAGTTAAAACAAACGAGATGCGACGCGTCGACAAAAGCGAGATGTTGGGAAGCGTTGGGAGGTGGACTTTTGTCGCGCCTCCAACCACAGACGGTATATAAAAGGGGTTGTCGATTTCCGGGGCTGAAAAATTGAGGCCGAGGTGCTTTGAGCCGCGATACCACAGAGCGCCACTAGGGGCCGGCTCCAAAAAGCCTCCGGCTCCAGCGACTCCCATTCAACTTTTCTCTTGAAATTTGAAGTAAATAAAAAATGTTCAGGAGTTATTTCGATGTTGTTCGCCAAAGTCGCTCCTTCTTATTAGGGTTTTGGCGCTCCACCTGAAAATAATCCCGTCAATAATTAGAAAATAAGCTTCAAAAAGACGTGTAGTCGGGTTTCCAATCCTTCCCTGCTCGTCCGAATATGGTCGACTCCATTTGAACGCAGGAATAGTCTTTATGCTGCGGTAAGCTAAAAAAAAAAACGTTTAGCTGTAGCTTCATATTTATGGGGGATGAAAAATAAAAAAAAATAAAAATAAAAAATCAATTCAGTTGTCACAATTCTTTGTTTTAGTGATTTTTTTTTTTTAAATTGATACACCGATTCCTGAAATAAAATGATGCTGCTGAATTAAAACTGCATGTTTATGGAAATATGACTAAACACTTCCTCAGAGTGTAGTTTTGAAAAAAACTCAACAAAAAGCAAAATCGATGGTAATATCAAATTGCAATACATTTCAAATGGAACTGCTAGATAAGCATTTTATTCCAGCCCTAATATTTACTGCACGGACACGAGAGTGGAATCAATCAAAGCAGACAACATATGCCGATTCGTCGTTTTTCGTGCGTTTCTAATGTTCAGTACCTGAACATGTGTTTGATGAATATGAACTTGGTGGTCGTTGCGCGCGGCTGTTAAAACACACATTTACAAAGCTGCCGGAGGACACGTAACCGTCCCACCCGTCTCTGCTGTACGTGTGACCGCGGCCCCGAGACGAGAGGACAACGCGGATGACGGTAAGCCGTTTGAAACACGGGGCGAGCGACGGCAGCACGGAGCGAGGGAGCGAACGAGAGAGATTAGAGCGAGAGAGAGAGATCGATTGGCAGACAATGAAAAATAGATTACAGGCAGCCGCTCGGCTAAACACCTGCCAGAGTGAAACCCAGACGCTGCTGATGGATGATCATTTAAATGTAGTTTTAGTCGGGGACTAGGATGGATTTCAAAATAAAAAAAAAATTTAAAAAAGGGGGAGAAGAAATACCAATGAATACGAGTCACCGAGAATTATCCGACGGAGCCGATGGACGCAGAGACACATCTGTCCCTTTAAAGGTCCGGTGTGGACGATTTAAGGAGGTCTATCGGCAGAAAAAGTGAAACGAGGGGTGTTCAGTTGGTCGCAATCTGCATCCTCGCCGCTAGATGTCGCGAGATCCTGCACACTGCTTCTTTAACTGGGAGCTCGTCCGTTTCACTTCGGTTTCGATCCCCACGCCAACGTCTCCCACCGGAGTTTGCCGCGCTAGCGTTAGCGAGACGTTTCATCGCCACCATCCGTAAGGATTCAGTGTTTCCATCAGCTGACTTATTGGTTCTATTCGCTGCCTGATTTATCAATAAATCTCACAAGGGAAGAGGGACCATTAAATATAAAGCCAAAGAAGAAAGTCAGCCCACCCTTTTACGACCTTCTCGCCTCTCTGATCATTTTCACACAGTCCCTAAATGAGGAGAGCCGAGAAGCCACTTTTATGGACTCCTGAACTGGACGGCTGGGAGCTCGGCCATGTTGGCGGCGTGTGTGTGTGTGTGTGTGTGTGTGTGTGTGTGTGTGTGTGTAATATTAGAGAGGACGGGGTAAAGAAAATTAAAAAAAAGATTAAACTGCACAGCTTGAGCCAATCTGGAGGTAATGGGCGGTGAATGTGTATAATGAATATGATCAACATGTTTTATATATGTCGGAACGGCCTTTTCACCCTCTAGCAGCTGCTAAAAGACGGTTCTGCAGAGCCGCCTCCATCTGTTTCCACTCCGCCGATGCCGCTGTGAGGGAGGTCGGGTTCCGAATGCTGCTCATCGGGTTTTTTTACAGAGGAAACGCATGCAGCGGGTTAGACAAACAGCAGGTGTTAATAAGGACTCCGACGTTTCTTACCTTTGTAAGCGAAAGTGCTGAACGCCTTTATTAACCTTCAGTCGCACTGAACCCAACGGATGAGTAATTTGTTTCTGGACTCGGAAGGGACGGAAGCATTTTGACAAACCTAAGTAGGTTCCTGACTGAGATACAGAGGGTCGAGTCGGGTTCTTCCGACCGCGATGTACAGCTGACGGGAATGTGATTACTCCTGCAGGTATTTGGACCAAAAAAATAAAGCAGTGGATGAGTTGCACAAGCTCCTTGTGATTCGCACCGGATCTCCTTCCCCAGATTTAAAACGACGACCCCTTCGGCTTGAACTTAATGTTGGAGAACCCCCGTTGCCGTGGCGCCACAGTTTACGGCGAATGTTTTTCCCTCAGACGCCTGAGAAGGTCCCAGTGGAACTCGGTGTTGACAGTTTGACCCTGGTGGGACCGAATTCACGGTGACACAACCACCGCCGACGTCAAAGAAAACCCACCCGGTGTCTCCCGACCCGACGCGTCTTCTTCGGTCTTGGACGGTGAAGCTCCGCCTCCTCTTGAAACGTTGAACGCCTCTCAGAGCACCTCGCCCGGCTCGTCGCTTCATCGCCACAGACTTTCTGAAGCGTTTCGAGGGGTCTCCGTTGACCGAAGTTTGAAAAACTAAATCTGATGTTTCTCTGCTCCAGTTTCAGGTCCACGGTGAAATCACCAATGTGCACGTACCAGCGGTCGTGATGATGTTGATCAAGAGACGACACTTGGGACACTTCGTCTTGGAGGTTGTCGCTTCCTCCTGCAGATGGGTAAATCTCCGACATGTTACAACGGCTGAATATCGAGTCAGTTGTCGTCTCCACCCCGGCTCCTTTCACGCCATCGTGGAAACATGTTTCCGTCAGCAGGCCGACCGTCCAAACTCTTCAACGCACCTCGTTCTTTGCTTTCTTCGAGGTGTCAGACCCGACTTTTCGAGCGGCGTCGACTCGCTGCAGGACACCGCAACCGCAAAATTTTTTTTTTTTTAAAAACAACTGTTTGCTTCAACTCCGACCAGACGTAGAGCGGCGGCTTCTTTCCCCTCTGTTGCCTTTGAAGCGGCAGACTCTCGGAGTTTACCTGTGGATCTGGTCTCGAGTCAGTCGTTGATTCCATCATGATCTTTTCAAGCCTCTTTGTTTCCATGGTTCAGTTCCCCCCCCTTTCCCCCCCCCGCGCGCCGCTCTGGGAGTCCACAGCACCTTCATCGCTTCTCTTTCTACACCAGACGACATCTGAAATCTGCTGTTTCTCCTCTGATGCCCGACAGTCCCCGTCTTCACTGTTCTCACTGATAAACATTTCAAACGGCTTTTAGTGAAAGAAAAATTCCTCTATCTTTCACCGGTGAGCCGCTTTGATTTCTGGTTGTCGTCAATTATCACGACTCGACCGAAATACTGGATCTTATTCTTCGGATCATTTGTAAAATGAAATAAAAGTTTTAAAGAATTTCGCGTCAGAAGGATTCGCGTAAAAGGAAATTCAACAACCGGAGTGAAAAGCTTTAATGTTCCGTCCAGACGTTTGTGGTCGCAGTTGTGCGACAGGAGTTCTAGTTTTGGTCGCGTTACTTGCAGTGGTAGGAGCATCAAACCTGTAGCAGCATTAAACCTGTAGCAGCAGTGGAAACATCAGCAGATACAACAGTAGCCGCAATAGCATTAGCAGTAGACCAGCAGTATAGCAGTAGTAGCATCAGCAGCAACCAGCTGTTAGTTCTTGTGTTATAATTTGAGTGCAACACTGTAAATGTCCGGCAGCAGAGACTTTCTGAAAACTGACTTTATTATCCTCCACATGTAGCCTAAACTTCATCGCGTCTTTGTCCTTTTCTATAATGTCCGCAAGCTCTAGTGTGAAGGGGCGGGGGGGGGGGGGGAAATTCAATTTTCCAGCCGTCTCTCAGCCCTCATCTGAACAGATTATTCCACGTTAGCGGAAAAGCGCCCTCCCGTCAATCATCTTCAACATTTTCACACGTAGGACGTACAGAATATGTTTATGCAAGCGCATACATAGACACACACACATTCAAAGAGTTGTTGCCCTTAAAGAGAGAAAACAGGGCACATTTGAAAACGCCGCAGCGGGAGGATAGAAGTGCCTATTATGAGCCATTACAGACGATTTGAAGTCATTACGAGCACTCCTCGCTGTAAATGGGTATCATTGTGTGAAATGCTCCGGCATCTTACAGACCTGTCCAACTGTCAGAAATAAGTAGAGAGAGGAGAGAGGAGGCGAGTGGCAAAGAGCGAGCGAGGAGGGAGAGGAGGGCAAGATGTGGGGGAGGGATGGAGGGACAGGGGGGGAGGGGACAGAGAGAGAGAGAGAGAGAGAGAGAGAACGCCATCAGGGGAAAGTTTGAGGGAGAGCGAGCGGGCGAGGAAGAGAAAGTTAAAAGCTCTGTTATTATTGTCAATAGTTGCCCGGTGCCGTGTTATTGTCTAACTGATCAATCTAAAGATAAAGAGTCGGGCTCGGGTCAATCTCACACACACAACCACACAACCAACCAACCCCCACCCACAAAAAAAAAATAAATAAATAAATAAATTGAACACTGGTGTAGAAATAGCGGGAAATTGAGCGGCTGCATACTGTATCAGGAAACAAAACAAAAAAAGGAGTTTGTGTGTCTGGAGGATTTAATGGGTTTTCAAGGGCAGACGAATGGAGGATACTTATGTCCAAACAGCAGCTGCAACAAGCAACAACACGCCTCAGGAAAAACGAGGCTCGGCGACGCGAGTCAGGAGGTCAAATCCAAAAAGGGCAACAAAAAAAAAAAAATAAAGCTTTTATTTTGAAGGAGTGTTGTTGTTTTTTTCACCCCTTCACTTTCTGGTTGCATCGCCGCCTCCTTCGCTGTTAACGCGCCGTGTCGGCAACATCTCGGCGTTGCAGTCGAATCAAAGTGGGTGGGAAAAAAATGTTTTTAATGTGATTATGTCTGAAACGATTCCGATGGCAGATTTTCTCTTGGCGGGAATCGTGTCGTCTTTACATTCGACTCCATCCAGCTGTTTTCAGCTCGCACATAAAAAGTCAAATAAAAGGTTGAAGCGGTGGAACGATTTTTTTTTTTTTTTTTCTTTTTTTTTCCTCCTCTGCATTTAGTTTGACTCCGGCTGTGCAGAGTTTCAACTCATCATTTACGTGCTTGTTTAAACTCACATTTTTTTGCAGGGCAGAGCGACCCAGCGGCCCAGTTCAGAAGTCCATTAAGAAAACGCCAAATTCTGCCTGCGCAGTTCTGCTCATTAAGAGACCAAGAAAGAATTAGTATTAGAAAAAAGGGTCATAAAATGAGTATTTGTTACATGTTCTTTTCACATCTTAATTTCAACACGACTGTATCTCTAAAAAACACGAGATATTAATATAGTCTTGAAGATTATCAGAATCAACCGTGGGACCATTAATCAGTCCATCCAGATTTTGTGATCGTTTTGATCAAAAATGTTTGTTTGTGTCAGATTTTCTCAAAAGATGGTGATGTAATTTGAGTTTTAAGTGCGTTTTTTGCAGATACATTGGAGGACTTAGCAAAAAATTGCAAGTCCAGCAATTTTTTTTTTTTAGGGGGGGGGGGATTTTTCAAAACTCCTTGATGATGAATAAAATGTAATTACTTAAGAATTAGAACTAAAGAACCTTTGGTAAATTCAATGTCGTGTCACCAAATATTGCGCAGAATGCTTGAATATGCGTTAAATATTACGATTGCACAATTGCTATTTCGCAGTTATTTTGTGATTTTTGCGATCAAAGATGTTTGATTTTGCGACGTTTTTTTCTTTTTAATTGTGATGTAGTTTGCAAAGTTTAAGTGAGTATTTTGTGGCAGCAAAAGTGCAAAAATGTAGCTAGTTAGCTAGCAGCAGTTTGTTTTGATGGTGAGAGGAGAGGGGGCGGAGCCTCGCTGATTGGAAATGATTACTTATTTTTGGTAAGAAAGTCAGTTTTATTTTGAAAGGTGACTGTATGCTGTCATACTTTCAGCAGAGATTCTGTTCGCGATGTTTTTTTGTGGAAAAGTTGGAATTTTGCTGAGATTGCTTGAATTTGCGTGAATTAGCGCAATTGCAAGATCGAGATTTCCTGGAGAGACGGATTATTTATCAAACATATGGACATGAGGAAAACTGGGAAGGGGTAGAAAGTTCATTTATTGACCCCGAATGTTTCACCTAGTTTTCACATCTAATGAGGGAATTAATAGTTCACGGCGATGAAGGTCATGGAGGTGCGTCGTCGCCCTCGGGAGGTTTTAAAGTGGAATAAAACAGCTTTTACTGGCGACAAGAGGGAGCTATAGTTCTCTCCCTCCACCTATAGCCCCCCCCCAAAAAACACAGCGGCGCTTTCAGGATGGATTTCTGGCAGTAAGAAAAGCGGCGCGGCTCGAGCGTGCCAAGAAAACTGCACGCTTCCATCATTCCTGCTGCTGCCAGCCCCCGTGGCGCTCTCCGCAGAAATAAAATGTTGTTTAGTCAGAAGCAGAAAGAAGCAGGATTATCTGCTGATGAGCAGCACCAAGTGCGGCAGCGACTATAAAACTCATACTGAAGGGGGTAGGACTCGCTGCACCGCTGAGAGGAACCGGACCCAGTTCCCCGAGAGATGAGAGGCGATCTGGTTCCGCAAAAATCCTGCAGACCACCGACAGAGCCTTTTATTTCTGCTGGTTATTTTTCATTAGTAAAGACGGACGTAGAAACCTGCAATTAGAAGCCAGTGGTGTGATGTAACAAAGTAAAAATACTTTGTTAGAGTATCTGCACTTTAGTTTTTAGATTTCTGTCAGCTTCCACTTTTACCGGACAAAATCTCCTAAATAAAACATATATGTTTAACCTTAATAGATTTCCCCTCAGCATCTCCGTTACTACAAAATAAAATCAGAAGGAACATGACAGCCCGATGATACAGACTGGTTCCAATTCTACACGTTCTCACCCGACAGTCCACTACGTACACGTGAGCCTTTTTGTAGTGGTGTTCGAAAAAATGTCAGCGGAAAGAGCAGAAGTGCCTTAAAGCTGCAATACCACCGAGCGCCACTAGAGGTCGGCTCCAAAAAGCCTCCATTGACCCTCATTTAACTTCTCTCGTGAAATTCAAAGTTGGGGTTGGAACGTGTCTTTTTGATTAACAGGCCTGTGGTGCAGTCAGAGCTTTGGGATAAAAAAAAAAAAAAAAAAAAAAAAAAAATTTAAAGTGCAATACACACACACACACACACACACACACACACACACACACACACACACACACACACACACACACACTCGGTTTGTTCCACACAGCGACATGCAGCAGCCCACACACAAATAAAACAATGGTGAGCATCAGTCCGACCGATCAGCAAACAAGCAGATCCGCTTCCTCTGCAGAGAAGACTTCTTTAAATCCACCGAGGTGAAGCTCACCTGACTGTTAGACGACGCTCTGATTGGTTGAAACCCGTCTGCGGTTGATGGACAGACTCCGTCCGACCCCTCTGAAACCCTGAATCTTAGTTTGCACTCAGATTATCTGATGTTAAAATAATAAAAGTGGATTTGAAATAAATTGAATGCACTGAGATTGTTAAAAAAAAAAAAAAAGAAGAGCCCAATATATCCAGATTCTATTTAATTCATATTTGATGAAATTGCATTCATGTTTTCAGAGATTCAATTCACTTTTTTTGTTGATATTTCACCAAACTTTAATGGACGGGATCAACACGCTCCGAGCGGCGAATCGGGACCTCCCACTCCACAGAAGTCTCGTCGCTTCGTCGGCCTTTCATCGTCACGTTTCTGAAGTGTGGACGATGGGGCAGATTATTTTCCGCACATTTTTACAATAACAGAAAAAAAAAAAGTTTTCAAACGTAAAAAGTTTTCCCGCTGCTCAGCAACATTCTCTTTATTTTTCTCCTTTCTAAAATGAAACGTTTGAAACCCCCGCCCCTCCGTGGAGATCTGCCGTTTGCTTCCGATTTGTTTACTCGACCTTTTACTTGAGTTTCACCCCCGAACAACAACGCTGAGCACATTCTTCTCCGAATTTACGTGATAAAATATTTCACTTCGAGGACCCAACAATGTGCTTCTCCAGTGAAAGGCGCTTCTTCTTCTTCTTCCTCCTTCTTCTTCTTTTTCCTTCTTCTGTGTGGAGGCGGGGACTCGGGGGATTTGGCCCTCGGCTTACATCTGATGAATCTCCACAGTGCAAACATTATATTTACTGTTAATGAGGCCGGCTCGCAGAGAGAGGGAGTTTTAATTCGTCTCCTCTCGGGCTCCCCAGACGCCGCCGTGATAATCACTTCAGCTCGGTCCCGGTTTGGTTTCGCGTTAGAAGAGTCCCGGAGAGGCGAGGACGTCGGCGGGGACACAAACCCGGGCGGCTGTTTCGACGTCATTATTAAATGTTCCATTAATAGACTATTAATAGATTGATAGATTCACGGAAACAACACCGCTTCAAATAAAAGTTTAGAAGTGAGTTTAGAGTTTAACCTCTAGAGTTCAGGCAGCATGAAGTATGTATTTTAGTTTTTCATTATTTTCTTTTGCGTCTTTGACCCAAGATATTTTTCCTAATATTGAGATCTAATCAACCAAATTGAAGACATCGATATCTGCGCATGTCGTCGTGTTTTGCAGGTTTCAGTCTCAAAGCCTCTTTAAAGAGTTTAAAAGACGTCAATTCAGCACAAGACGAGTTTCTACGAAGCCTAAAAAGGCCACGAGGGGAACTTTTTCTGGATTATTTTTGCACCGCCTGCAGTTGTCGCTCAGTGTTACCATGGAAACTCAGCTCAGAGAATTAGCCCGGGGGTCGGGTCGCAAACTTTTCAGGCTTTGAACAGGCAAAATGAGAATGGTTAAAATTTGACGAGAACTGTTTCCATACCCACTTATGTGTTAAAAAGTTCGCCACCCGACCCCAGGCTAACTCCGACCTATGTTTCCATGGCTACCCTGGAGACTGATGATATTGTAAAACAAGAAATAAGACGAGGAACTTTTTTTTTTTCAGTAACTGGAAGGAGGCAAAAGTTTTCTGCCGGCGAGAAGAGTATTTTCAAAGTTCCGAAAAGTCAAAATTGAACCAGAATTCACAGCAAATTAGACCAACCGATGATCGAACGTGAACAACTTTAATCGACTAAACCCCGACTGTTGGGGAGGGATAAGGCGACATGACTTCAGCAGGACTTTGACACCATTTCGTCGTTGCTGACAAATTTCCAGTGTTGAGCCCGAATATGAACGTCGGGAAACACAAACGGGCCTTGTAGTATGACATCACACTCCATTCGTAGACACTCCGACGAAAAGACTAGCATGCCTGAATGTTTTTTTATTGTTTCTGCCTAGTTTGACACATCCTACGACGCGTTCCTGGACGGGCAGTCTCCCGACAAAGACTGAACTTTGATTTAATCTTGACCGAGTTACCGTGGCGACAGAATAATATCTCGCGTTAGTCTGGTCGTGGCATTACTTACGCACATAACACAGGCCGCGTCGTTGCGCTGCATAACGCTATGACGAATATTTTGTGTAGTCTGATCCCGTCATCAGTGAAACTTGATCTCAGGTCAGAGTCTGTGAGCTACCGGCTGCACGAGAGCGTTGAAGCTCACCTCGGAGTCCGGCTCGACTTCTAACACGCCGCGCGTCGGCCCCGTTTTTGGTCCCGTCGATTTGGCCGAGCTGCGAACCCCGTCCGGACCTGCAGTCACAGAAAAACAAAATACATATAAAACTGTAAAACCATATCAACATGTAAATAATCATCACATCACAGATCAGTTCGTTTTAAAGTCGCCCCCGTTCTTCTTCTTCTTCTTCTTCTTCTTCTTCTACTCGGACTGAATCTCCGGGTGAATCCATGACTTGACGTGACCGAGTGATGGAGGAGCCGCGACAGTGACTGAAACTGCTGCAAGGCGCTGGATAGAAAACCCAGACAAAAAGGAAGTGACTCGGTTTCACCCAAATCTGTCACAGCGATCGCTGCGTTGTTTTTGTCTCCCCGCCCCCCCATGGAGCCAATTATCGCTTGCTGTCTCAGACAAACAGCAGCTCCTGTACGTTGTGACATGTGTGTTCACCTATGGAAAGAGGACCGCCGCCTCCGTTGCATCGCTGCGCACGCACACGCGCGGGCGCGCGCACACACACACACACACACACACACACACACACACACACCTCATCATTTAGCTGTACGGCTTTGTTCGGAGTAGCAGCAATTATCAGCCAGCTAACTGGCAAGTTAATGATGCGGGCGCTTCTTCTTTTGTGGTATTCGGAGGTAAATAACGTGGAGGAGAGGAAGAGCACGGGCCACTACAAGTGGAAATGTCACCTGTTACATGAAACTGAACAATCGGCTGAAGTGTCTATTATCAGAGGTGACCAATTAGGCGACGTTAACTGCGGGCCCGTCGTGTGGACGTCACCGCGGCTGCAGCCCCCCCCCCCCCCGAGACACAAACCGTGAATATGGGAATTAAAATAGAAGCCTGAATGACCAACGGAGGCAGCAGGGAAAAAAACGAAGAGCTGGAAAATACCAGAGAGCAAACGGCAGCTCATACAGACACGGTTTTTTTTTTTGTTTTGTTTTTTTATCTCCAACTCCAGCAGGCTTTACTGTTTCTGTTGCACAATGTGGGACTCGCATTCAACGCTCACCTACAAGTTTTAAATCTAAAAAATGACTTTAAAAAGAGGCCAAATAGCCCAAAAAAAATAAGGCAAAGAGGGAACAAAAAGATGTGAAATGACCATCACAAAATGCAAAACGACCACAGTCACAGAACTACACAAAGAGACACAAAACAGCTATGAAGAGACACAAAACCCCCACAAAAAGGCACAAAACAACTACAAAGAGAAACAAAATTACAGAGATGCAAAACAACCACAGAGACACAAAATGACTAGAGACACAAAACAACTAGAAAGAGACACAAAACAACACAGAGACACAAAACAGCTATGAAGAGACACAAACCAACACAAAGAGACACAAAACAACACAGAGACAAAAAACAGCTATGAAGAGAAACAAAACAACTGCAAAGACACAAAACAACCACAAAGAGACAAAAACAACAACACAGAACCAAAACAACTGCAAAGACACGAAACAACCAAAAAAACACACAAAAAACCCACCTCTAAAAACATTTCGCTGCAGCGCTGCCGGATTAAACTGAAGTAGTTTTAAGCCGAACTTTACAAACTGGAAACTGAGAGTTTATTGTGTTTATTTGCGTGTCAGACAACGTGACATCAGTACAACATGATACGCATTCCAGGGGATGACGACTGGCCTGCTGAAGCTCATCTGCTCGTAAACATCCAAACGATCCTCTACCTTCTTCCTCTCCTCTTCTCCCTCCCTGTCTAACTCTGCCTCCCCACACACACACACACACACACACACACACACACACACACACACACACACACACACACACACACAAACACAAACACACACTCGCAGGCTGTGTCCTTGAACGCAGAAGCCAGAAATAGACCAGTCAAATCAGACACCAGGCTGCCCGGAGGTAGGAGACGGGAAAGTCGACCAAAACTTAAACTTCCTCCTCCGGCCCGAGCGAAACCCCGCTCGAAGAACACCAGCTCACCTGGCAGAGACGTGCGGAGACAGAAATAAGTAGATAAACAGTCGTTCTGCGAGCAGGAGATGGACCCGAGTATCTGGAAATAGAATCAAATTTGAGCCATCAGCTTCAACCTTGAAGCCTCGCTCTCAAAGTGAAGTGAAACTTTGTGTGGATTCGGAGCAGGAAGATACCGGGTTTCTGCACAGTCCATCCCTGCAAGACAGTTCTTACACCAGGACCAGGTTCTGAAATTACAGAACAGGTCTCCGGGACCGGGACTGTCAATCAGTCGACTGCACAGGGACGCAAAACAAACTACGGACATAAAAGGCCACGAAGGGAATCCAAACTCATGGCGATGTTGCTGCAGACTCTAAAAGGTGGACGCTCCACACACACGTTCAACCCCGACAGCACAAGATTGATACGACCAGTTTCGAGGCGGACCCCCGAAAATTAGTGTCACGCATTCAGGACGGGACCACATGCAGAATATGGTCACAGGCTGTCCTTCTTTTCTTCAGTGACGGAGCTGAATAACGGACAGAAAAATTGTTTGCCGTTGAACATTCCGATTGCGTTAACCGTGACTTCTGACTTCTGTCCACCAAAATCGAATCAGTTCATCGTTGAGTCCGAGTAAACGTTTGTGCCAAATTTGAAGAAAGTCTCTCGAGGCGTTTTACGAGATGTCGCGTTCGCAAACGCAGCAAAGACACGGCGGTCACGGTGAGGTCACGGTGAACCTTTAACCGCCGAAAATCTATTCAATTCGTCCTCCGGTCCGAGTGAACATTCGTACTAAATTTGAAGAAAGGTCCCAACAGGCGTTGATGAAATATCAGATTCAAAAAAAGAATTGCAACGATGCCGCGTCACAGTGGCCTTTGACCTTTAACCAGAAATCTGTTTGGTTTACCTTCTGAGACCAAGTTAACATTTGTACAAAATTTGAAGAAACGCTGGCTCTAATATTCTCCCGTTCAGAAAGCATCAAGTTCTCTCCTGAAATACAAAGTCAGAGAACGTTTTCCACGAGTCATCATTATGGTGTCGTGAGATAAATTCCCTCCTTCTGAAAATAATTCCAGCACTCATTAGCTATAAGGACTCGGATATAATTGGGGCTGTGGGGCGTGGCTTGTTGATTGTTTGTGGAGGGGCGGGGGCCGGCGTCCGGTCGCCGCTTGGTTTTCCAGGAGTTCCCGCGTCGTCTCGGGCGTGAGCGACGCCCGCAGATGTCCGACGGATGCGAGGAGGGGTTTCGGCGTTTTGCGGCTCTTTATTTTCCCCGCCGTTATCGAAAGTAACCGGCGCCGTCGCTCGCGTTACGAACCGACGGCGACAGTGCCACACCTGTCGATCCGCCGTCGCCGAAACCTCTGTAATTAGCTCGATTTATTTGCTTTGACAGACAAATTAGTGTGTCGCGCGTGTTGACGGACTCTTTTTTTTTTTGGTCTGTGTTAACAGAGCAATGTTTTTGCGAGTCGCTCCGGCTCCCAGCGTGCTCTCGGCCGCCTTCACACTCAAAAACTGATTGCGGGCTGTCAGCTCGGCTCGCCGTCTGTTTCCCCTCCGTCTCTTTCCTCCGCACATCTCTCTCTCTCTCTCTCTCTCTCTCTCTCGCTTTCTCGCCGAGCTGTCAAAGCCACTAATGTCTCTTTTTCTCTTGACAGCGCCCGCCCCTCTTCTTCTTCTTCTTCTTCTTCCTCCTCCTCCTCACTCTCCCTCCCTCCCCCCGTACGCCGGCTCACACTCACATTCAATAAACCCCCTCTTCATCAGCACAGCTATCAATAAAAGAAGTCAGTCCTGACAAATTCATTTGTGGGTAAATGGAGTGCAGCCTTGGGGGGGCGCCGACTCCTCCAACGGCACATTATCGCTCTGCTTGTTCTTCTTCTCTCTCGCTCTCTCGCTCGGACCGAGAGGCGTCGGCCAGTGGATTTCCTCGGCGACCGTCTCGCTCTCCACACTTCCTGACATTCAAAGTCCAGGAGAGCGAACACATCAGGTAACTCTTCAGAGTCTCTCTCGTTATGAATGAAGTTCTGCTTGTGTGTTTAAGGACAGCAGAGGAGCTTCAGCAGATGTGAAGGTTTTTTTTTTTCCAACCGAACTACCCGGTCATGTGACGCTTATTAAGAGAGCTCAAGCTGCTGGTGGTGAAGCGTTGTTGTTGTTGTTGTCCGTGATGGACTGAGGGGCCTTCGCAGTCACATTTACAGTTACATACAGGACTAAAATGACATGTGGTGTTCCCCATGGTTCAATTCTGGGGCCTCGTCTCTTCAACATCAACATGCTCCCACTGGCGCAGATTACGGAAAACGACTAAGTGCGTTATCATGATTATGCAGACGACAGACAAATTTACATAACTACATGGCCAGGGGACTATGATCCCATAGAAGGACTGGGAAAAAGGAATTGGACAAATCAACAACTGGATGTGTCGCAATTTTCTTCAAGTGAACAAAGAGGAAGAACCGACTGAAAATCAGCGCTCAGCTTCAATCGCTGATGTTAAAAACCACAAACCGAGCCAGAAATGTAGGTATCGTCATGGACTCAGACCTCAATCTGAACAGCCATATCAAGACAATTACAAAATCAGCCCACTATCACCTCAGAGTATATCAAGGATTAGAGGATTTATGTCTCAGCCAGATTTGGAAAAACTTGCCCATGCATTTATCTTCAGTAGACTTGACGACCGTAACAGTGTTTTTACAGGTCTCTGTAAAAAGTCAGTCAGACAGCTGCTGCTGCTCGAGTCCTCACTGAGACCAAGAAACTGGATGACATCACTCCAGTACTGAGTTCTTTACACCGGCTTCCTGTCGAACAAAAAAAAATCAACTTTAAAATCCTGTTGTTGGTCTATAAAGTACTAAATGGCTTAAGGGCCAAAATACATTTCTGATTACATTTTTCTCAGCTCCTTCAAATCAAGACGGAAGACTTTTCTGTTTGCTGCTGCCTTTCACTGAATCACATTTGAGGATGTCTTAAACTGAACTGCAATTTTTATCCTATTTTTCATTCTTCCTGACTGTTTTTAATGTTTTAATCACCGTTTGTTTTAATCACTGTTTTTTTTAATGTTTTAATCACTGTTTTTAGTTGTTTTTAAATGTCCTTTTCTTTTGCCTGCTGTTTTGATGCTTTTAATGGTTTTATGTGAAGCACTTTGAATTGCCTTGTTGTTGAAATGTGCTATACAAATAAACTTGCCTTGCCTACAGCAACAGGAAGTGAGTGAACTATGACTGTTGGCCGAATAAACTGCTTCTGGTGAACTATTCTTGCGTCGAAAGGGCGATATAAAGTGCATCAGCCAGAAACTGTAAAAATAGAAATTACCGTCAATAGTCCTTGAACAAAATAAAGCAGTGATATTTGACTTGAATTTTTTTATTCTACTCTATTTAAAATGTGTCCAAAAATAAAGCGTCAGATCCAGACGGTATAAAAAAATAAATTAAAAAAAAAGCAACACCAAGAAGCCTTGATGGAATCAGCTGAGGCCAACAGTCGGAGGACGGAGAACAGACAGGTTTGTAGAGACGGGAAACCTGGAAATACTTCAATATGGACAGCAGCTGGAGCCCTGACCCCCCTTTTTTTTTTTTTACACAATATTGTTAACACTTGTGGGCACTTGGAAAAAAAAATTTCATGTAGACTTAATCTTTTTTTTTTGTTACTTTTTGTAAAATAAATAATCAAAGAAATGTTTCTTCCTGTGTGGCTTCTGCCGTTCCGTGTTTTCCGCAAGTGATGACATCACCCATTGGTTCGTGAACGGCCGTTATGAAGCCTCGAGTTCGGGTTTTGCCCGTCGCCATCTTTGCTAGTTCGGAGCGGGTTTGGAGCAGGAAGTGACCGTATTTGGACGACATGGGGGAGGAGCTAGCTCTGGTGGGTCGGACTCGATCCGATTGGAAACCCGACGACACTACGTTCCGCCCACCGATAGATGTAGCCTGACTGCACAACAGGCCTGTCAATCAAACAGACAGACCCCCCCCCCCCCCCACACACACACACACACACACAAAACATGTCTTTTTGAAGCTTATTCTATAATTAATGACGGGATTATTTTCAGACGGACCGCCAGAAAACGAATAAGAAGGAGCGACTTTAGCGAACAACACCAAAATAACCGTCTTCGAATTTCATTAGAGAAGTTGAATGGGAGTCCACGGAGGCTTTTTGGAGCCGACCTCTAGTGGCACTCGGTGGTATCGCAGCTTTACTTCCACATCGGCCTCATTTTTCGAGACCCAGAAGCTACATCCACTTCTATATACAATCTGTGGTGCTGGGGTTCTCCTGAAATAAATACTCCACATAAATAAAAAATAGGTCTTTCGTTTCTCACAGTGAGCCTGTCGTCCTACTTCCTGTGTTACCGATAAAGCCTTCCTGCTCTGGAAAAAATGTTTCTCCCATCACATGGGAAGTTTTATCTTGGAAGAACTTGAGTTTTGAACTCTGCACCTGCGGCGTCACGTCGTTTCTGGATTAGCTGTCGAATCCTGCAGAGATTAGGCCGAGGAAGATGAGAGGAGGAAGGAAAACATGAGTGTCATGAGAGGAGGAGCTTTAAAGACGGTCCACCTCGTTCAACCGATGCGCACCGAAGTATGCCCAAGAAAAAAAAAAAAAAAAAAAAAAAGAGATCAGAGTTAATCCCGTTAGGCCCGGGGTTTTTTAACACCTCATTAAGAGGGAAACGCACTGGGGAACCTGTTTTAAATGGAGCCAGTTTATCCACCCCCATCTCTTCGTAAGGAAGCCGTCGCCGTGGACAACACCATCGCCTCCTTTCAAAATTTGAAATCTCAGCTTCGCAAACTAGAATGTACTCCGGGTTCGTCTTTCTTCTCACGACAAAAACACGACTAGAAGTAAATCCACGTGAAAGTAAGATCTACGTACGTGTGTGTGTGTGTGTGTGTGTGTGTGTGTGTGTGTGTGTGTGTGTGTGTGTGAGGTGGATGTGGGGGTGGGGGTTAGGCGGGGGGGAATTGGTGCGGATGGTGGCGGCGTCGACGTGGTGATGTGGTGTGACGCCGTGTGTTCAGTTGCCGCGGCAGTTTAAAATCAGAGACCGGGCTCTAATCCAGAAAAGCACCAAATACAAATACAAATACAAATACACACACACACACACACACACACACACACACACACACACACACACACACACACAGAGGAGCGGTGCAGTAATGGCGAGCGACCCAGCGGTGATGCTGACTTGTGTGGCCACAGACATGAACGTCACGCAGTCTCCTTGTTTCACCTCCACGTCTGCAGCAGCAGCAACGGAGGATTAAAAACACGAAGCGAGCCGAGAGACATGCAAACACACAAACACACAAACAAACAAACAAACAAACAAACCGAGGCAGTTTAGAAGCAGCGCAGCTCAACCTGCAGCCGTCACACCTTGCTGGAAGTCGCTTTTCCTGGACGCTCCACTCTGAATTTTTTTAGCAGCAAATTACCCCCCCCCACATCCCCATCCTCCCACCTCCCCCCTCTCCCAGGAAGTTCACTTGACTCGCCGCTGATTAAACAGGAAATAGAAGAAAGCGTTTTGGCGACGACAGGATTTCTCAGAAAGACAAAATAAAAAGTCTCTGGTTTGTTTGATGTGGTAGAAAATGAGTCATGCTGAGTCCCTTTCACTTCACAGCACAGAGTGCGCTGCCACCTTGCTGAGGGACCGGGTGGGGAGGAGGCGGGGAAGTCGGGGGGGGGGGCGCAGCTTCAACATCACTTCAATTACCGATGCTATAATGTGCAGCAGTTCAGAGCCGAAAGAATCCACATGAAGAGGTTCTGCTGATCTTTCCAGGAAGCTGAAGGCTTGATTTTTGTTGTTGTTGTTGTTGTTGTTGTTATTATTATTATTTTCAAGACAGCGGCGTAACATTTGCCGTCGCCCATTTCACCTTTTTAGAATTGAAATGTTCTCAAGACACGTGCGACGCCGTCCGGATCCAACAGGCACTCACTCTGCGTCCCGTTACGTGGGACTCCTGTTCCACTGGCATGCTAAGTGACGACGACGAGGATGATGATGATGATGATGATGACAATGAGGAAGATGATGACGGTGATGATGATGTGTCTCACATTTGTTTGCGACGGCGTTTATCGAAAGTCTTTAATCAGGAGGCGAAAACTCGCCGCTGTAACACGTCGACATCTGGAGCTTGCAGCCGCTGCAGAAAGAACCCGGGAAGATAAAACTCTTTAATATGTCTGCAAGTTCCATTTAATTGATTCTTCCTCAAGTCTGAAATACGTTATTAAAAAAAAAAAATGTAAGTTGAGCTAACCACGTTATCTTTGAATGGACGAGTTAACTGGTTATAATTAAGCGATGTTACACTCGAGGGCGCGCTTGGACGTCGTTATCGGCAAGACAGAAGACGTTAAAAACACACCCTCTGGTGCAACGTCGCGATGATACGAGTTACCGACTGAATTAAGATATGTCATCCGAACGTAATCACACCGCGGGGCGGTTCCCTCGCAAAATATACGACTTTTGGTCCGTGCGATCTCCGTTTCCGTGGCAACACACGGGGGTGTGCGACGAAGAACTGGAAAAACCATCGGCGGCGGCGGTCGACGCGTACGTGTAGCGCGACGTTTACCGCTCCCAGGAAGTAAGGCCGACCCTTAGCAACCACCCTAGCGACGATCTCCGGTCCGTTTGATTGCGTGCTGGCGACGGTTTCTCAAACCGAATAAACGCCGCGCACAGAAACACTAAACTAATTTTAATTTTAAGATTTTAGCACCATGTCCAATTATATAGTCCCATTGAGAAGGTGGAGTGATAGTTCCTAGTTCCTTTTAAGCTGTTTCCAAATGTACAGTTGACCAATCAGATCTCTGGGTTGCTGTATAATTAATAATGGTTTCTACTATCTTTAATTAACACACACGCAGCAGGTTCCGCGTAACAAAGCCGTTAGTTACATGTTAATAACCTCCCGCGAAGCCTCGCTGTGGATCGCCGACGTCGTCGCGTTTGTGGCGCGAACGTCGGGACTCCGCAGCCGCAGCTTCGGCCGCCACGGCAGTCGGTGAGGAGCGAAGAGGAGGCGAAGAGGAGAGGGAGAGGAGGTGAAGAGCGTCAGATATCGGTCTTCCTCCTCTGATTAAAAAAAAAAAAACAACACATGCGGCTTTTTTTTTTTTTTTTTTTTTTTTTTTTTTTTTCCAGCGAGTAAAAGTAGGAGTTAGCGAGAGGTGAAGGCATCATTAGTGTTTCAACCGTTCCGCAGCCCACGTACTGTCATCTCTGCTGTTTCCTGCCAGCTGTCGTGACGGCAAACACACGCACACATGAAATGAATGTCACACACACACACACACACACACACACACACACACACACACACACGCTGCCACATAACGGAGTTACTTCTCTTTTCGTCCCATTTTTTTTTGTGTATTTTTTTTTTTTTTTTTTTTTTATCAGGCGTCACACGGGTGGACAAAACGAGGGATGCGCCTCGGCACCGCGAGGGTGAAAAAGGAGACGGAGCTCCGAGGGAGGTTTTCAAGCGGAACAACAAAGCGAAACACCGGCGAGGAGCTGTTCGGAGCCGCGTCGCATGTGGAGGCGAAAAGTGTTTCTCGATAAACGACGCGGAGGCGACTCGCGCTCGGAGCTCGTCAAAAAAAAAACGTTGGGGGGGCCGCGAACGTCTCCGGGTTTGAATGGTCGCTACATTTTAAAACGGCTGTCTTTTAAAAGTAACAACAACAACAACAACAACAACAAAAAAAAGATCTCTTCGGCAACTTGTGGTGCGTTCGAGAGCGACTGGGACGAGCGAAAGGTGATGACATCCGAGGGGGGGGGGGGATACACCCTTCGAACTGGGAATATCCGTCCAGGAAATGAAATGGGAGACATTTCTTTACGTCAATATCCAAGTTATTGATACTTTGAATGTTAGTGATGTTTTTGTACGGTAACATCTAAGTTATCGATAGTTTTATAGGTTAATATCCAAGTTATTGATACTTTTTAACAATAATTTCCAGGTCATTGATACGTTTTTACTCTAATATCTCGGTAATTGATACTTTTTTTTAACATAAAACATCCAGATTATTCATACATTTTATGTTAATTTTCAGGTTATTGACATTTAAAAAAAAATTAATATCCAGGTTATTGATACTTTTTTAAAGTTAATATCCTGGTTATGACACTGTTTAAAGTTAATATCCAGGCTATTGACACTTTGTACGTTAATATCCAGGTTATTGTCACTTCTTTTAGGTTAATATTCAAGTGTTGTTTCCTTCCTATCCACTTTACATTGCCCCTAAATCTCAAGTCATTTGTAACACGTACATATAAAACCTTCTCACCTTGTGCGTTGATGGTTTTAAGTCATTTTATTTACGTTATTGATACTTTTTACCTTAATATCCAGGTTATTGATACTTTTTTTTAAAGTTAAAGTTATCTTTATCTACCTTTCTTGAAACGTACCAAAAATCCCCGTTTTATTCCAAATCAATGTCATTTCTACCCATCGGAAACACCGATTTCATTTACTTGCTCCGTTTTCAAAAGTTACAAAGGGAGGAAGGCATGCTGGGAAATGCTCATTTTTGAAGCGATTGACGGACGCGCCGCCGCCATCGAACTCTCATTGGCTGGTATGAGTCGTTGCGTTAGTGATGGACGCAGCAACAAACAAAAGAAAAAGAAAAAGACAGGATGAAATTTTTTTTTTTTTAAATCCCCCCAAAAAAAGAAGCATCGCAGCTCCCACTCTCTGACCCGTCCGCTGTGTAATCATTAGAGAGGAACACACTCTAAAACACCAGCATATGACCAGCATCTGCATATTACGACAAGAAAACAGCTCAATCAGCAGGACTGCGACGGAGCCAGCGAAAAAACGCACACACACACACACACACACACACACACACACACACACACACACACACGCAGCTAATTCAGCAGCTCTGGCCTTCTGCCTCTCATCAGTGTGAAGTAGAAGATGAGGTCAGGGGGAAACGCATCCACGCGGAGAGGAGAGGCGGGGGTGGAGAACATTTCCAGAGGTGTTGCGAGAGGGTGACGGAAGAGGAAGGAGAGGAAGGAGGAAAATGGGGAGGAGGTCGACATTAGTCATTCTGTCGCTGTTAATTGGACCGCAATTACACGGCTTTTGGCCTTCTCGGCTCTCCTATAGATAGACCGTCGGGCCCATCCATCAACGCGTTCGTCCAGGCGTACGAGCGGCGCATCGGGAGTCGATGAAGGCCGTGAGCGAGGACGTTTTTTTTTTTTTCTTTTCCTTTTCCCCTCTCTCTCTTTCTCTCTTTCCAGGAAACAAGACGCAAACAAATTGTTTGTTTTTTTTCTAAAATGGCGGAATCACCGGCGTAATTTAAAACGACGGAGAACTCGTCGGCGCCAACACCCCGAAGATACAACTTTTAGAGTTTAGACGAAACGGGAATTTCAAACAGCGAGCCGCTCCACATCTGGACTACGAGGTAGACTCACTGTGAACATCTGTTGGGGGGGGGAGGGGGTTATCCCCAAAGAAGTTAAACGTAGATCCTCGTAAAGATAAAAGTTGTTATCATTATTAGTGAGTTCTTATTCATCTATAACGGCGGGACGAATTTGAAACACCCCCCCCCCCCCTGCCCTCCACCCCCCGGTGACTTTCTCAACTGCAAAGGGAGTTGGTTTTTCTGTAAAGAAACAAGTTCTCAACACACTTTGTCAACCTTTTTTTTTTTTCGTCGTCTTCTTCTTCGTCTTCTTCGTCTTTTCTCCCCTTCATCCTCTCGGCTCCTCCTTTTAACTCTCGTGTTTGCCCACGCCGACTTTTTTGTGTTGTCACGGCCCTTCCTTTATCTCGGCTCTTCGGCGACCGCGGTGAGGACGTGTCGGCTCTGATCCCTCGCTTGTTACATCGGTGTGTGTGTGTGTGTGTGTGTGTGTGTGTGTGTGTGTGTGTGTGTGTGTGTGTGTGCGTGCGTGTGCGTGTGTGAGTGATCTGAGTGCGGGCGGAGAACGGCAGCCATCTTCTTCTTTAGCATTCAGCCTGTGATCCGCCGGCTTCCCGCGGATCCCGCCGACGCCGCTTTTGAATGACTCGGATGGGAATGAGATGTCAGTGTGTGTGTGAGGGCAGCAACACCTGCCAGCATCAATCACGGGTCTGCAGCCCCCGATGCCGAGCCGTGCACGCGCACACACACACACACACACACGCACACACACACACACGCGCGCACGCACACACGCGCGCACGCACGCCAACACATCAACGCATCACAATCTTGCTGCAAGTTTGCTGCTTGTCCAATGAGGCATTAACACAGATACAGCCCAACACACACACACACACACACACACAAATATATATATGAATCCAACTGGAACTACACACACACACACACACACACACGCTGATAAAGACCTTTTAGCTCTCTGCTGGTGTGAGCCGGCGCGGGCTTTTGACAGCGAGTGTTCTCCGTCTATGTTTTATTCACAGTTTGGTCACCTTGAAGGCGACAGCTGAAAAACAAACAAACACTTCAGGAAGTCGGAGCGCAGCCGAACGCTTTCAGGAGGCTCAGGACCCGTCGAGGTCCTGAACGAGGAGAGTCGACAAACCAAAAAGACATTCGAGTCCAGTTTCTGTCGCTGCTGTCCGTTTGTGCAGGTGTTCGTGTTGTTAATCTTCTGGACATTTAGAGGCGACTGCTGTCGCCGTCTTTGTGTAACGGTTACCGTGGTTGCAGACGTTATTCCCGTCGAGAAACGCTGACCTCAGATTAAAAAAAAACAAAAAAAACACGGGAAGTGATCGAGTCCCGGGTCAACGAGGCTCAAAGCAGGACCGGAGTCGACGAGTTTCAAATCAAGTGCTGAGTCATGAACAACCAGTCTCAGGTCGAGTCCCGTGGCATGACCAACGAGTGTCAAATCAAGTCCTGAGTCATGACCAGCCAGTCTGAAGTCAAGTCTCGAGTCATAACCAACGAGACTTAAATTAAGTCCCGAGTCATGACCAGCCAGTCTGAAGTCAAGTCTCGAGTCATAACCAACGAGACTTAAATTAAGTCCCGAGTCATGACCAGCCAGTCTGAAGCCGAGTCCCGAGTCATGACAAAAGCGGTTTCTGCTCGACTGTCACGCCTCTCGACACGTCTTCATCTCCAAAATAAAGAGCACAGAAACCTCAGCAGCTGTATTTTGTTTTTGTTTTGTTTTTTTGTTTTTACAGCGCGTCTCTCTGCTGACAGGAACAACAGTGCCCCCTGCTGGACGTACGAGCGCCGCAGCAGCCTGCGGTGCAGCGCGGACACACACGGACGGACACACACACACACACACACACACACACACACACACACAGAGCTGATATCAGGCTGCAGAGGTCACACTCCGTGGTCTGTGCAGTATTTAGTCGCACGCCGCTGGATCCGGTTACAGCAGCTGGTACGTGAGAAAGAAAAAAAAAAAAAGTTAAAAAAGGCCACGAAGCTGCCGGGTAAATAAGTATAAGTGTGTTTGCCGATAAACGAAAGGCATGTCGGTCCGTGCGTGAACTGCTACGCACACACACCCGAGAAGGCCAGTCGAAGTTTAGGCGGCGGCGGCTCAGCGTTATCCTCCATCTATCTCCAATCTCCAAAACTCCAATTCCCCCTCTCCCCACCCCCCCCACCCCCCACCCCCCATCCAACCCCTCCGGCTGTCTCTCCGTGAGCCTCGAGCAGAAAAGCATCGTTTGTTTTGACAGGCACTGAAATCCATTTCCAGTATCTGTCACACGCTGGATGAATCCATTTGAACTCTCAATCTGCTGTGTTTTCTGCCTCGTGGATTTATTGGGAGTGTCGGCATGTGTGAGAGGAAGCGTCGGCGCCGGGCGCGTACGAGTCGCATCCTTTTCGACAGTCGCGGGGGCCCGCGTCGGGAAGGGAGAGGAGGAAGAGGAGGAAGAAGAGGAGGGTGCACGAGGAAGCGAGCCTGAGCACACATGCATGCGAAAGAAAAAAAATTGGAAATTCAAAAATAAATAAAAAATAAATTTAAAAAAAGCGGTCCAGCCGGGTCTGTGGGAGGTTATTACCCATCCTCATTCTGCCATTATTCAAACATGAGAGCCGGCTCCTTGTCCGCGGGGACGGCAGCCGCAAATAAGGGCTTGTTAGGAGAACAAAACTAACAGGAGCGAGCAGATTGGCGGAGACATGGGAGGGGAGAGGGAGGAGAAGGGGTGGTGGTGGGGGGGAGGGGGGGGGCAGAGTCAACTCTACTGGAAATCACCCCGTCTCCCCTTTTCCTCTCCTCTTTACTGTTTACTTTTTTTTTTTCTTCCTGTTCTAACTGCCCTCCTTTCATGCTTCTCTCCTTCATCTTATCTCCTAGTAACATCCTGGTATATTTACTTGTTTCATGTACTTGTTTCCTCTCCTCTTCACTGTTTTGGTCTCACTTCTCCCTCCCTTCCTCCCTCCTTTCCTTCTTTCCTTCCTTCCTCCCTCCCTTTTTTCCCTCCCTTCCTTCCTTCCTTCCTTTTCTTCACCACCTCCCTCATGTACTAACTTCATGTTCTGTTCCGTGTTTCCTCTCCTCGTTTCCTCCCCACTTCCCTCTGCGTGTCTCCTCTCCTCTTTATTCCAAAGATCACCTGCCTACTGAGCCTTTTCACAGCTTATGAGAATCCTCCCCACAGAAACGCTGCAGCTCGTCCCTCGGGGTTCAGTCTAAGGCCACAAAGACAGACAGACAGACAGACACACACACACACACACACTCACACACATTCACACACATTCACACACATTCACACACATTCACACACATTCACACGTCAGAAATTACATTCGTCCTGTGAGGAAATGACAGTCGAGATCACTCTGGGGAACAAATGTTCCGACATGTGAAGAGAAAAAGATAAAAGCTGAGCGCAGGTTGGTAAAATTCCGCCTCAAGTCCCAACGACGCTGCAAACAACCAGCCGACAGTGAACTCATCGCAGACACTCGGCTGTCCTCCTGTTAGTGCATACGGTGGACTTTAATTAAACCTTTCGGTCTCTAAATGTGGTTGAACAACTGGCACGCATTCACAGACCCTCACAGCTGTCTCGCATGTGATTACCAGGCCCGCGGTGAACAACTTGTTAATGCACTGCTTCCACAGCGCGACCTCTGGGAATAAAAAAAAAAAAAAAAAAAAAACCTACACATGGTCGTTACATTAAATGCGTCGCTCCGACAGAAAGCGCCGCGTGACTCAGTCTCGCCGAGACGCTCTGAAAACTTAATGACGAACGCTCGGGTTTTGTGTCGGATGTGTTTTTACTCAAACTGAATCTTTATGTTGGTTAAAAAAACAAAAAGACCGAAAAA
Organism: Embiotoca jacksoni; assembly: GCF_022577435.1. NCBI lineage: Eukaryota > Metazoa > Chordata > Actinopteri > Embiotocidae > Embiotoca > Embiotoca jacksoni. The sequence goes on along the minus strand of NW_027185230.1, from coordinate 11,978,257 downwards.
TAAATATTGAAGATGATGTTTGGCATGACAATAATCCAAGAGCCTTAAACTGCAATACCACAGAGGGCCACTAGGGGCTGGCAGCAAAAAAAATCTCCAAAAGTATCAAACAGTGATTCCGATTGGTAATCACACGCTAACGAGACTGCCCTCCTCCAAAAATCGACTGGCAGTACCATCATAAAATGAAGCGCCCTCTAGTGGTCGTGTGAATAACGACAATCTGGTGTGCTTTAGAAGTGGCCGCAGACTGTATATAAAAATGTTCGTGGTCTCCGGGTCTGAAAAGCGAAGCCGACACAGAAGTGCCTTAAAGTGCAATACCACTGAGGGCCGCTAGGGGCTGGCTCTAAAAAAAAAAAAACTAAAATACTCTGGCTCCAATAGACCCCCTTTCAAAAAGCATCAACTTGTCTCCTGAAAGAAATGTTTTCCACGAGTCATCATGGGTGAAAACAATTCCAGCATTCATTAGATAGATTAGATAGGACTCAAACACAGCTATGTTTGGAGGCGTGGCCTGTTTGATTGACAGGCCTGTGGTGCAGTCAGGTTTTCCGATATAGGTGGGCGGGCCATAGTGTCCAAATACGGCCACTTTGAAGCCTCCAGGTGCTTGAAAATCCTGAAAAAAACTTTATAGACTAATCGCAGGTGCGTGAACTGACCTGGATATGAAGCGTTCGTAAACGCAAAAATGATGTAACGTTAGTTTATATTAAAATGATAAAAATTCAATAAGTATTTTGGTTTCAGACATAAACTGGCAGCTGTTCTGTTACGCACGAAGTTGTTTATTACGTTTGTACAAGCAGAGCAAAGTAATCAGCCATCTTCACTGCTGTCATACTATCATCTGTGTGCGTGTGTGTGTGTGTGTGTGCGTGTGTGTGAGCATGCATGACTATTTTAACATCGTTATTTCAATTATGTGTGTGTTGTGTGGTCGGGAATGCGTAGTGACAGCTCATGAATAATTCTACTCCTGTGCAGGAAGCGTGTGTTTATCTACCCTTTAGACTGCCTTATTGACACACAACACACACACACACACACACACACACACACACACACACACACACACACTGCAATGATAATGCCACAGATAATTAAGAGTGATAGTGAATTACAAACTGGATGAGAGGGTCCTAGTTTGAGTCTAATTAAAAGGTTTTCTGACCCTCTATGACACAAAATTAATACGAATGCAGTCAGAAAAATACGCTCATGTAATGTCGGCATGCACGCGCACACGCACACAGAAATAAACAAGAATAAACGATGCACTCGTGACAGAGAGCAGGGGCGGCCCGGCTGCTCGATGTTCCCGACCTTCAGCAGAGACACCATCAAACGAACTGACCGAGGAAGCCATTTTTTTTCCCCAACAAGTCTTCTCACGGTAAGTCCCGCAGGCGACCAATGGGAGCGTACCGGCAGCAGGAGATAAATGACTTTTTTTTTTTTTTTTTAAAGACAAAAGGACTTTAATGACCTGACGCTGCCGCGGTAAAACTTTAGGTTGGTTAAGTTCAGGTAAAGATCGTCGTTACGTTCAAAACAAATACTTCACCGAGGTTTGGGGACCTTTGTCGTCGTGGTTACATACCAGAAGCTACGAGCGGCCATCGCTCAAAGAAACAACGTTGACCGTCAGTGAGAAACGGGAAGCGATTTACAAGCGATGTTTTATCAACTCATCGTTCCGCCCCGACCTCCTTCTTCGACTTCACTCCTGTTATGATTGCTACTTCCCCCCTAGCTGGTAATACAACGTACTGGGGGGGGGGGGGGGGGAGACGGATTTGAAGTTTCCACGGACACTGGAGAGGTTTCACAAATGCTCCACCACCAGGGGGCGCCACGGGGAACAGAGAAAGTTTGAGACGCCAGCAGCGACGACAAACCTTTTAACACCGACTGGCTGCTGCAAGAAACACGAGACAACTCCCAGCAGTGTGTCTGTCCACACACACACACACACACACACAGACACACACACACACACACACACACACACACACACACACAGTGACAGGGTGGCAGAGGACCAGTCACTGTGAGCAATCAGAGCAGTGTAGAGAGACAGAGATGCCACATACCTGCCACCATCCATCAGCATCACAGCCTCGCACTCGTCCATTCACATTCCTGTCAACGGCGGCAGGAAGGAGAGAGGAGAGGAGGAAGAGGAGGAGGAAGAACAGGAGGAGAAAGAGGAGATTTGGATGGATAGAAATTACAAAATAAAATGCTGCGATACGGATAAGTAATACAATACGTGGAAGTACGTTGGCTTCTGCTGTTAGTAATTCATCACGGACTGGATATAAATTCTTTTTTCGCAGCTTCGGGGTCTGAAAAGCGAAGCCCCGCCCACCTATAGTGGACATCTGACTGCACTACAGGCCTGTCAATCGGACCCTCAGGCCTAACGCGCATATTCCACTGAAGACGTGTCCGTTCCGTCCGTCCTCTGCGCCGCTTCACATTCCACCGGCGGCGTGTTTTAGTTTTGTCTGTTTTATCTTCCTTTCTGATTTGGTCACGTTTCCTTGATTTCTGTGCTTCTGCCGCAGGTAAACGTTGTCAAACGGGGTTTCTTTTTCGTCCGTGTTGCGGTTCTTGTGGGGTAGACGGCGAAGTAGTAACGTTTTTTTGTTTTGTTTTGTTTTTTTTACGACCGGGAGTTTGGACGTGGGTGTTTCGTTTTGAAAAACTTTTTCCCACTCCTGAGAAATTTTCAAAACGTCCTGCCCGGCCGATCTGCTCGAATTAAAGATTTGCCGTGGACTCCGAGCGGCTTCCGTCAGAAATAGACTCGCTGCCCATATTCAGTGGAGCCGCGGCGCAGCCGGTGGGACACAAAGCGTCGGCTTTAATGACGGCGATTCACTCCGACAGCCGCGTCGGGGACGGAACCGGTGGAAAAAGGCCTTCAGATCTCTCTCTGGAAAACGATGTAAATAAAACAAAGTGATGCCCCCTGTTTACTGAATATTGCAGCCTTGTTTATTATTTGTGAACATTTAAAATTTTTGATCCACGTCCGATCTATGACCTGTGACGCACATCTTTGATTATTCAAATATTCATAATTGAGAATAAAAAAAAATTTTTTTAAATCCTTTCTGCAAAATAAAACCGCTCAGCCCTCCTCCGCAACACAGGCTTCCCACTCTCAGTCAAATGTCAAATTCCCTGACTTCTACTGACTAAAAGGCTGAAATTCAACAACCGATACAAAACAAGACTGCTGAGCGGTCAAAAAAAAAAAAAAAAAAAAAAAAAAAAAAAAAACGGTCACATTTCTCTTAAAAACGGACTGCCAAATGCCCCTCTGGTTGATTCTGGCAGAGGCCAAGAATTTATCCAACAGTAGCGGTAATAAGCGACTAATAAGCTGTATTTTAAATTTCTGTCAGGTGTCCACTAATGCTACCAAACACACGCTGACAATAACTAACTAACTAAAGTTATAGCTACGTACATGGAAAATATAACATTTTGATAAATGGCAACTCAAATTTAAAACACGGCAACAAAATTTCCTAATATGCCAAGAGGCAACCAGCATGCGACGTCGCCCGTTGTTTTGTGAACGTCCGCTACGAAGCCCAGAGTCGGGAACTTGGCCGTCGCCATCTTGCTAGTTCGGAGCGGTTTGGAGCAGGATGTGACCGTATTTGGGCGAGCCGGGGGGGAGGGGGGGGGCGGTGGATCTGACTGATCTGATTGGAAACCCGACGATACTACGCGCCGCCCACCGATAGCCGTAACCCGACAGCACCACACACCCGTCAATCAAACAGACACGCCCCCAAAAACACAGATTTTTTTTTTTTTTTTTTTTTTTTTTTTTACGTTTATTTTCTAATTAATGACGGGATTAGTTTCAGATGAAACGCCAGAAAACGAATAAGAAGGAGCGACTCTAGCTAACGGCATAGAGATAGCTTTAAAAATGTATTGACTTTAAATTTTATGAGAGAAGTTGAATGGGAGTCTATGGAGGCTTTTTAGAGCCGACCTCTACCGGCACTCGGCGGTATCTCATTTTAAGGCGCTTCCGCATCGGCCTCATTTTTCAGAACCCGGAGGCTACGTCCACTTTAATATACAGTGTGTGGATTTGGCCATAAAAAATTTTAAAAAATTATACAATTTCCTCGACTTTCCCTGTCTGGAAAAGAGTTTTTAAAATCCCCTGAAATTCCCTGAGTCGTGGGAACCCCTGACGACTTTCATCCTGTCCCCGTGCCTTCATGAGATCACTGCAGGGTTAAAAGCACTCTGGTTTGTCTTCAGGAGAATATTTCTCTCCGACTCGAGGCCCCGCAGCTCGACCTGCAGCTCAGACACACTTTTAAAACACAAACACAGAGAGAAACCAGGTAAAAAAAACGACCTCGGACGCAGCTTCAACCGCTCGTCTCGGAGACTCCCGCAAAGCCAGACTTAAGTTTGAACTTTCAACGCACGACCTGCTGCTGTTTTAGAGAAACAGTGATTCATGTCGGCCGAATGTGGAGTGAAATTCACCCACCTCTGATTTTTATCACTGGAGGGAGGATGAAACCGAGAGAGTGGCGGAGCTGGTGAACTCACGCAGGCTAACAGCGCCTCTCTGTGGTCGTCCGCAGAACTGCAGCGTAACTGCAGCTTCAACCTGCACATCCTTTTACTTCAGTGCTGTAATTAATGCGGGCACTGTAATTTGATATTTCCAATTAACTCTAGATTTCAGAGGGAAACGCTGCCCTCTTTACTCCAACACAGTGAAACATCACACGGGAGTTTAATGGAATCAACTCATCTTATTTAATTAACCTCAAATAATGATGCACATTTTCTAGTTTCAACGTTATTTCCGAAACCACCTCAGAGCTTTGAAACATGAGTCTTCTGACTTAAACGGATGAGTTGGATGAAGGAACTGCAGAGAGTCTATTTAATTAAATATAAAACGAGCAAATCAGAAGAAGACTTCCGAGCGTGCATTGCTCGAGGTCAAACTCTCCAGTGGGTTTACACCTGCCCACCAACCAAAATAACCTTGAAATGTCACTGAATTTACAACACAAACCCACACTGGGGAAAAATATATATATATATATTTTTAAATTAATAACAAACAAACACGAAACAAACAACTCTCAAAAATAAAAAAAAATAAAAAGTACTGTCAAAATCTGGCCTAAAATAAGCAACAATCTAAACTCAGAGCAAATTAATAAATATTAGAAAAAGACAACAACAATAAATAGCTCAGCAAATTAAAAACAGTAAAGACTTTACAAAATAAAAACATCCCCAAAAAAAACCTGAACGTTTATGTTCATTTGTAATGTGTCCGTGAATGCATCACGGCCTGCACGACACAAACAATAACCCGCGGCGGGACGTTCAAGCGGCAACAACACGAGCTAACAAACAAGACAGACATAAAGTGTTTTTCACGGACCTTATTTCGCGTCCAAGTCCGTTTTTTTTTTTTTTCTTTTCCCTCGTGGAGCTGGCTAGATCCACAATGTCCCGCGGCGCTGGTTGTTGTTCATGTCGGTTGTTTGTTGGGTTTGTTTTCGTGACGGAACTCGCCACTTCCGGTCGATCTGTTAACACACGTGGAAGCTAAGTTCGTCAGCAACACTGTCAGTCAAGCTGTTACTTCTCTTTTTTTGATAACAATTTATCCCTCCTTTTAGTTTTATGATATCTTTCTGTTGTTTACTGCAGAACTGACGGTGACTTTCTTCTTCATTGAAGGTTTCGCAGAGACTTCCGGGACGCCAGCTTCACCTGTTACCGCCCTCCCCGTAACCGGAAGTCGGGCCCCGCGTTGCCAGATTTGTCAGTCAGATCTTTAAACCGGCACAATCATCATGAAGTGAATCAACTTTTAATTTTTATTTATATATATATACCGTACTATAAGTGTGTTGCCATGGATACGGTTAGTTACACTGAGCCCTGTTTCACTCCCCCTTATTTGTCACTATTTTGTCAAATTCGCACCGTTGGGAATATGCCGAATTAACAATGAGCAGTTCCTCTTTGTAATGCACACAATACTTTACAGACACCCATCAATGAATTACTTTGATACTTAAGAAAACTTAAAAAATGTGATTATTCTCAGGCGAGGTCTGCATTGCAAGGAAAATCACATTTTGTATGATTTCCCAGGAGGCATATATAAATGTTCATATGGGATAGCATCAAAGAAAACAACACCATCAGGCAGTGTGAGTCATTAAACATCACAATTGATCAGAAATAATGAGACAGCTGCTTTTATTTCGATATGACGTGATACTCGAGTCACCGACAGGAAACCATTCAACGATAACGCATGCAGTTTGTACACCCAGCCCAATACGCACACACGTTTCAAAATAGAAATACATAATTCATAATTTTTCAAGGCTGATGTGAAGCTGACGCGCGCACACGGGGAACATGAAACGCAGATTCATCACTGCAAGCTTTCGGCACAAGAATAAAAGAGCAGAGTCCAACAAAGAAAATAAGCAATAGCGATAATCTAAAGAAACATCCTGATGCAGCGAAAGGAACGACGGGATGTTCGAACCGCACAGTGTCCTCGTGCGTATCGTTAATATAATTTCATCTCCAGGCTCCTCCCTTACAAACTTTGCCGGCTCGAGAAGCGTCAAAACGTAAACGTCACCTTATTCCAAACAAGGCGTTGTACCTCAGGGCTGAACACGACAGTCTGTCACAGCCTCAACGTCGTACGGCAAGAAAAAGCTTTTCAAAGTAAAACGCAAAACACAGGCCCGTCTTTAAGACTCTCAATCATGCAGGCGCCAGGAATTAGCCGCGGCTCTGACTCATTGTTTGCTAAGTAAAGGCATCGCACATCCTCATCATCATCATCATCATCATCGTCACCCGTACAGACCTGGAATCAACAGACTCCTTCACATTCACCCTGTAAACACAAACTCCTGTGTACATTTCTCTCCGTCTGGGAAGGCTCGTCGTCAAGGCCACATGAAGGTCACGAGTGTTACAGCATCACCACGAACACAACACTGTACGTACGTACGCAGCGAGATCTCACTGAACGGGATGGAAGCGGCGCTTTTGTGTGTTTGTGTGTTTGGTTGGTTAGTGTTTGGCATCTCTTGGGTAAAACTCGGCTAAGGTGCTCTGAGGGATCCTCTTCAGCATCTCTTTGGGGAAGATCCTCATCAGCTGCCATCCGATGTCCAGAGTCTCGAACACGGTCCTGTTCTCGTAGGCACCTGGACGCACAAACAAACGGACGGCAGATCGTCGATAAATCACTTCACGTTCGTGAACGTTCCGAGCACTCGAGTTCGCAATTCCCGACCTGAACCGTCAGACTCGGCCCAATCGCCGACTACTGAATTAATCCAGCAGGTTTGAGCGAGTCGGGCTCTGCGCTGCGGTGGATTGGTGAACTGTGCGAGGAGGCGGGGCCTCTTCCACAGCTGCGGGTCTGATGTGTGTCAGAAATTACAGATGAGGTAGACTAAAAAAAACAACTAAACCCAGGTTGGTGAAATCAGCATCAGATAGACAGAGTTTTTATTCGGTAATCAGCTGCTTTATGGACACCAGTTCAGGCTGGAGGAAATCTCTCCTATTTCCTGTACAGGTTTAGACTGGTTTTAGACTAGATTTGGACTGGTTTTAGACCAGTTTTAAGACAAGTTTTACACTGGTTTTACACTGGTTTATCTATTTACTGACTTTGTATTTCAGGAGAGAAGTTGATGCTTTTTAACTGGGAGTCTATTGGAGCCCGGGGTTGTTTTTTTTAGAGCCAGCCTCTAGTGGCCCTCAGTGGTATTGCAATTTGGGGCACTTCTGCATTGGCTTCACTTTTCAGACTTGGAAACTACAAATAGTCTACGGTGTAGCGGGTGTAACTATAAGTAACTGCCACACTGCACCTTGGGAGATGAAGTTTTTTTCGAACTTGGTGAGGAACTCCAGATAGAGCAGGTCATCGGCCGTCAGAGCCTCCTCTCCGACCACTGCCTTCATGGCCTGGACGTCCTTCCCTATGGCATAACAGGCATACTACACACCAACACACACACACACACACACACACACACACACACATCAGAGAGGCGTGGAAAAGTCCAGTGTGAGCAGCATGAAGCAGGTTTGTACTCACGAGCTGGTTGGAGACGTCAGAGTGGTCTCTGCGGGTCATTCCCTCCCCGATGGCGGACTTCATCAGCCGAGAGAGAGACGGCAGCACGTTGATGGGAGGATAGATCTAAACGGTGGAAGGAGAGAAGACGGGATGAGACCATGAAACTGTTTCTTGTCCTACAAAACCCAAATCACAGATCCCGTAACGACTCGGGAGGAAATGAACAACACGGGCATTTCATTTTAAGAAGAGAATCTCAGAGAAATGCTTCGGTTTCTTCAATTTTTTTTTTGCCACCAAAAAAACTGCAAGAGAACACATGCTACCAAAAGTCATTATCAACAGGTCAGGTTTAACAAATCTCAAGTCAAGACTAACAAGTCTCAAGTAAAGGTCAACAAGTCCGAGGTCACGAAAAGAGCTGCAGGTCTTAAGTCAAGCTCAACAAGTCTCAAGATCATCATGTCAGGGCTAACAAGTCTTAAGTCACAATCAACAAATCAGGACTAACAAGTCTTGAGTCAAGACTAACAAGTGCCAAGTCAGTATCAACAATTCCCAAGCCAAATTCAACAAGTCCCTAGTCAAGATTAATAAATTACAGGTCAAGATAAGATCCACAAGTCCCAAATCAAGATTAACAAGTCCAAAGTCTAGATAAACAAGTCCTGAGACAAGACTAACAAGTCTAAAGTCGGGTCCCAAGTCCAGCGCCACAAGTCTAATGTCAGGTCTCAATTCAAGTCCAACAAGTCCCAAGTCAAATACCAAGTCAAGACCATCTGGTCATACCTGATTTGAGCCCCAAGTACAGATTATTAAGATCCAAATCAGGATCAAAGTTAAGATGGACAAAGTATCAAGTTAAGCCTAATTAGTCTTAAATCACATATCAAGTCCAGACCTTTAAGTACTCCCTCAGTCAAGTCCCAAGTTCAGACCAACAAGTTAAGAAGTTCAAACTGTCAAATTCAAGACTCGAGTCGGACTTGGGTCTTACTGAAATGACTCCAGTCCAGGTCACGTGACACCAGTCCACATTTGTGAATCATAGCACCGACAGTTGAGCATTTTATGGGCAGACTTGACGTCAACACGGTTTTGACTCGTGTATGACGCTGCTCTTCATTACCTGTCTGTTGTGAAGTTGTCGGTCCACGTAGATCTGTCCCTCGGTGATGTAACCAGTCAGGTCAGGAATAGGATGAGTGATATCTGAGGGACACGAGAGCAGACGGTAAAAACAGTTCCGCAGCTGTTGGCATCACAACGGCGCGCGCGTGTGTGTGTGTGTGTGTGTGTGTGTGTGTTGCAGTGTGTGTGTGTGTGGCGGTGCGTGTACCGTCGTTGGGCATGGTGAGGATGGGGATCTGGGTGATGGAGCCGTTGCGTCCTTCAACACGGCCGGCTCTCTCATAGATGGTGGCCAAATCCGTGTACATGTAGCCGGGGAACCCTCGGCGGCCAGGCACCTCCTCTCTGGCTGCAGACACCTGAGCGGGAGAGTAAATGCATAACCCGTTCCCAATTTCCCCGCAGCGATTTCAGAAGAAATGCGCTGAAACTGCCACCGACCTCTCGAAGAGCCTCCGCGTAGGAGCTCATATCGGTGAGGATGACCAGGACGTGCTTCTCACACTGATAGGCCAGATACTCGGCCGACGTCAGAGCTAAACGAGGCGTGATGATTCGCTCAATCCTGCAATGAAAAAGGGAGCGTGACCTCACGCAAAAGAGTTTAACTGCACGTAAACAAGCATAAACTCACGCAAAGATGTTTACCTTCATGTAAAAACAGTTTAACTTCAAGTAAACCAGTTTAACTTCACGTAAAGATGTTTAACCTCACGTAAATGATTTTAACCTCACGTAAACAAGTTTGACCTCACGTGAACGAGTTTAACTTCACGTAAAGATGTTTAACTTCACCTAAACAAGTTTAACTTCATGTACACGACTTTACAAAGACAACCACGAACTCAGAGATTTCTTTAACTTTCAGTTTCGGGTTCTGTTTATGTTTAAATGGGGTCTTTCGGTAAAAGTTCGTACGTGGGGTCGTTGGCCAGGTTCAGGAACAGACAGACGTTGTCCATGGATCCGTTCTCCTCAAAGTCCGACTTAAAGAACCTGGCGGTCTCCATGTTCACCTGGAGGCGGAGAAAAGAGAGACTTTAAATCACATTAGTGCACATGTGACACGCTGTCATTCGACCTCTTTTAATGGCATACAAAATGTAATAAGTCTCTTTCTTTAGAAGGCAGTTAGCAAGCTCGTTAGCTCTGAGTCATCCCACTTCACTAAAACTCTTTGAAAGTACCTGGTCATAGTTTTTTGGGGAAATGAAATCTTTTTGAGGAACTTTTGGTTTTCAAGTCAGCAAGTGACAAAGAGAAAAAAAAAAAAAAAAAGCTAGCTGTTCCCAGGCTTGTTAAAAGAAGAGTTACATGTTCCATGAACTCTGGATGAAAACCAGATGTTGTGCGAGGGCATTAAAAACACCTGGAACACAGAGGACGTCTGAGTGAGTTTGGGTTTTAACGGATGTTCTGAAGTTCTCACCCCCATGGCTGCAAACACGATGGCGAAGTTGTCCTCGCTGTAGTCCATCACGTCTTTGGACTTCCTCACCAAACCGGCCTGCCGGCAGATCTGAGCTGCGATCTGACGGCCGGAGGGAGGACAGACAAAGATCTTTTAATATTGATTACATCCCACTAATTAAAAGGAAGCGATGCACTTAATGTAATAATGGAATTCATTAAATTGAATGAAGATCAGACACAACAGGAGAGACATGAACAGGCAACCAGCGATTAAACAGAGGCCATTTTAAGATCTCCGATGAACACATAAACAAATTAAAATGAACAAATTTCACCTTTAAATGTGTCTTATTGGAGGGGGGGGAACTCGAAATCAGAAAAAACTCAACATACAGAAACATATCATTTGAAATGACAGCAACTTTTTACTATGTGGAAAAAAAAAAAAACAGGTGATAACTAAAACATTGTGTTTTACTGAGGTTTCTACTTGTCAAGTAGAATTATTAAAATTGTAATTTCCATATTGGGCAAATTCAACAAACGGAAAGACATGAAATAATGTGGAAATATTTCTACAGATTTTATTTGAATTATGTCAGTTATACTATAAATCTGACTGTGTGTGTGTGTGTGTGTGTGTGTGTGTGTGTGTGTGTGTGTGAGTGTGTGTGTGTGTGTGTGTGTGTGTGTGTGCACCTCATTGTGTGGCAGCCCTGCAGCAGAGAAGATGGGAATCTTCTGGCCCCTGGCGATGCTGTTCATGCCATCGATGGCTGATATGCCGGTCTGGATCATCTCCTCGGGGTAGATACGACACTGAGGGTTTATAGGCTGGCCTGAGGACACAGACAGACAGACAGACACACACACACACACACACACACACACAGAGTCAGAAATATATGAGGGAGATTTCGGGGGGAGGGGAGGGAGCAGGTTTTGACTTCAAAAACAAACCCATGATGTCCAAGAAGTCTTCAGCCAGGACTGCCGGTCCTCTATCGATGGGTTTACCAGATCCATTAAACACACGGCCTGCGCGCACACACACGCACACACACACACACACACACACACACACACACACACACACACACACACACACACACAGAGAGAGAGTTTTGTGTCGATCTTCAGATGGCCTCATTGTGCACTGAGAGGATACATCTGAGCTGCGCGTCGTACCCAGCATGTCCTCGGAGACGGGCGTCCGTAAGATGTCTCCTGTGAACTCGCAGCTGGTCTTCTTGGCGTCGATACCTGCGGTCCCCTCAAACACCTGCAGAGGGCGCAGTGGAGGTAAACTGAAGTGAATGGAGGGTGTTCAAACAATGATCTCAGTGCCATATATTATGTCTCATGTGGGGATGTAGAGACAATCTGATTTTCTGCTATATATATATATATATATATATATATATTTTTTTTTTTTTTTTTTTTTTTTTATTATTTTTTTTTTTTTTTTTTTTTTTTAAAGCTTCCCGTCCCATCTCTACATTACCGTCCCCCTCAGAGTACCTGAACCACAGCTTTGGAACCGGTGACCTCCAGGACCTGACCGCTCCTCTTGGTACCGTCGGGCAGGGTGAGGTGGACGATCTCTGCGTACCGCGGGAACTGTGGAGGACAACGAACGTCAGTGACCGTCCGTACATCTGGATGAAAACGTGGAAAACTTAAAACTAATAATCAACTCTACAGAAAAATCGAAAGTGTTGTTTAATTACAGAATAAAATCAGGACCAAAAGAGCTCACACCACATACGTATCAATAGTAGGTCGAATTAAATTTTTGTAAAGTAATTTGATTAAAATCTTGTGTTGTAAAGTAACTTATAATGAAACCATGACACGGAACGTCTGAACTTTGGTGACATGACTCGACAGATATTACGAAGAACAGAAGAGGGTCTTCCTCACCTTCACCTGATCCAGGATCACCAGCGGCCCGTTGACTCCAGACACAGTTTTATAGGCTGAGGACGCAGAAAAATACCCAAATATTCAACTTAGTCTGTCTCGAAAAAAGCTGAAAAAAGAAGAATAAATGTAAGGGGGGAAAAAAAAAAGAAGCTTTTTTTTTGTTGTTGTTGTTGCATGAAACCTATTTTCATTATTGTTGTTTGAAAATATCAAAGCCGTTGGCATGTGTTAAAGTCTGATTTGGTTTGACCGACAGTAAAAAAAACAAAAAAAAACAAAAAAAAAACAAAGAGTTTAAAAAAAAAGTTTAAATACACAAACAACTGAAACAAAACAACAAGTGTTCAAAGAGAAACTGCAAAAAGATGCAAAACAACCACAAACAGACATAAAACAACTACAGAAACACAAAATAACAACAGGGAAGCCAAACAACTACAAACAGACACAAAACAACAACAGACACACAAAACAACTTCAAAGAGACACAAAACCAAAACAACAAGGCACTGCTTAATTTACAGAAATAAAAGATTAAAGGGCTTCCTTCACCACCGATATAAAGTAGAATAAAGTAGAAAGAGTAAAGTAAAGTGAGAGTAGGTCAGAGCTGAGTAAAGTAGTTTCATTGATCCTGTGTTTGTGTCTGAAATTCAGTTTACTGTGGTAGAAGACGGAAGCAACAGATATTCAGTCCGACAAACTAAAACACATATTTTCTATTTCTTTTTTTCTTTTTTTTTTAATAGAAACGAGCGAGGAGCAGCGCACGGAGCTGCCGTCTGACAGGTGGATCGATGAAGGTGATCAGTTATCAGGAGAGAAGAGTCCCGGATGTTTTAATGTCTGAAGAAGACTCTGAGGAAGAAAGACTCACTCAGGCGGGGCTGGGAGATGTAATCCCGGCTCACGGCCATCACATGCTCCCGGGAGGTGGCGGCGGCGGCGGCGGCGGAAGCGGCGGCCGGCGGTCGGTTGCCGCTGACGGCGGAGGAGAGCTCGCTCATGGCTCCGTTCACCATCCCTCTGAGCGCCTTCATCGCCATGTTTGCACCTGCAGCAGCCGCAGCGGCGTCCGAAGTCGTGACAGCCGCGGCGCATGCGCGGTTAGCTGCGAGCTGCATCACGGGATGGTGGTCGAAGAATGAAGCTGCGGAGGATTGTTTATATAAAAGTATGTATTTATATATTTATCTAAATGTCTATATATATATATATATATATATACATATTTAGGCTCTGTCCATGGTTAAAGGATTATTTCTATCAGCAGAAAAATAAACACATAAATAAATAAATAAATAAATAAATAAATAAATAAATAAATAAATAAATAAATAATAAAAGTTTGTCACGACTACAAGAAAGAAAGAAAGAAATAATACTGCTGGTAAGCAAACATAAGATATATGTTAAGAAATACATTTCCGCGAATAATAAACAAAGAAAAAAACACAATCTCTTCTGGAAGAAAATCACAATGAATCTCAGATTTTGACATCTTTAATTTCACTTTTTGAATATAAAATGTATAAACTTTGTCAAGGTCAATGTCAAACAATGTCAATCATTTCAGGGTTTTTTAATTTTGTCTCAAAATTCTGATGAAAAACATAAAACGTGTTCTTTAACAATGAAAAATTTGGACTTTTGAAATTTTTAATTGATCAATTTCTACATACATTTTCTCTGAGAAAGTAAAAATTCTGACTATATTTCCGTTTTCACTTCAACAGAGTAAAAAATTTATAATTTGTTATTCTGAAGATTGTTTTAAGGCCACTTTAAAAAAAAAAAAAAATGTCAAGAGGTTCCACATCATCTTCTGGTTCTGGTTCTCATCAATCAGCTTGGGTTGTGACGTAGTATTTCACTGAATCAGGTCAATAATCACTGAAGAGGACGAGGCGGAGGAAGAAAAGCAGCAGC
>NW_027185230.1:11936197-11958697 GCF_022577435.1 Embiotoca jacksoni | reverse complement strand
CTTCTTTCCTGTCTGTTTGTGTTTGTTGTTTTTTTTAAAATTATTATTATTATTATTATTATTATTATTCAGTCCTGGAAGTCACACCACGTGTTCCACAGAGTCTCAAAACAGCTGATCGTTTTTCTGCACGAGACGCTCAAACCGCCTTACTCGAAACGGTGCGAGACATTAAGTCTCCGCGACCCGTTGCAAAAAAAAATACGCTAATTAAAACACGTTAAAACACTGAAGTCTGTTTTTTTTTTTCACCGCCGCCACATCTTCTCCTTTCACAGTTTTAAAACCGCCTCTGAAGTCTGTGCTTGCAAAACGCCGACTGCGGGCGCATGCGGATGACGTCACCCAATGCTCGTCTGACTGCCACCCGGCGGTTGTGTTTGTGTAATAACACCAACGGTTTCGGATTTATTTATGGATTTATTGATTCATACTTTGACTTCTACATTTATTTTTATTTTTTTTAATTACAGAATAAAGAAATACCGACATGAAAATATATTTTTTTTAAATGTACATAAATAAACAATGTCAACAAATTAATATATTCACTCTTTTATTATGATTCATGTATTTATATATGTGTGATATATTTATTTATTTATTTATACTTTATACAGGAGAAAGGACACCAACATAAACAATAATAAAATAAATGTGTAAATAAATAAAGAACATCTACAAATTAAAAGAATAATTAAAACTGCAAGCGGTGATATGCGGGTCCGCATATTCCCACTTGCAGTTTGAATTTTTTTCTCGATCTCGTTGCTTATTCTTCTTTCTTTTTTTTAAATTGCTTTTTTTTGGCGGCTTTAACATCTTCAAAAACTCATGAAAGTTGGTGCCTGACGCATCTGCAAAGTTTTATGAGTTTTGGAGCATCGTTTCACCTTAAACATCAACTTCCTGTGTCACAGGCAAAACGTCAAACTTCCCCGCGTCGCCTGGGCTATACCTACTTTTGGGTCACATGTTATACTGTGCCTTTTTTTTGGAATATTTCCGACAACATACTATAGTGTGCCTTTTTTTTTTTATCACGTCTAGAGTATGATCTGCATGCCTTAAGTGGGGATCGAACCCAGTTACTTCCCACTGAGGCAACTGCTCGAACCACTGTACAACTGTGTCATACACAGGCCGAGTGTATGTCGTCTGAAATATGATTAAAAATCTGAAATGTGAAAAGTTTTGCGTTCACTACACATTACAGGAAGATATTTAATAATATATGTTTTTTGTTTTTTTTTAAAGAAGAGTAGGGAACGAGATCGAGAAAAAAAATGAAACTGCAAGGGGGGAATATGCGGACCTTGGCGTGCTGCACGTCGGTGAGCCGGCGGCTCCGACCCGCTGGATCCCCGACATGCAGCGTGCGAGGGATCATATCACTTCTTGCAGTTTTAATTTATATCTTTTTTTTTTTTTTTTTTTTTTTGTATTTCTATTTTACATGCATTTCTTTCTTTCTTTCTTTGTTCATTTATTTATCTGAGAAGAACGGATTATTAATATGAATATATAAATGTAATAAAAAAAAAAAGTGATTTAAACATGATTTACAGCCTGGAAAAGCAAACACACTTGCTGGAAACACACCTGAGGGAAACATATGGTGGGAGTCCACGCCCTTGTGTCCCAGCACGGGAATGAAAAGGACAGAGTTGCGCAACACTTCCTTTGGCCTCACAACCGCATGTGTCATTATATTGTGTGTAGGCGTGGTTACACCTTTACAGCTCTGCTTTAAACTAGACGTGCAGAAGCCAAGAGTCAAAGTGTGACAGCGCTCTGACAACCACAGTGTACGTTCATTCTTCCAGAGACTTTCTACCCGAACGACGATGCTGCAGTGGAGAAAACAACGGGGCGAGGGGGGGGAGTGCAACAGGGCGGTGGTGGTGTCCGTGGTCCGGTTCGACCCCGGGGTGGAGCTGACCAGGAGACTGGGAGCCAAGAGGGACTCCAAGAAGATCCACCGCACCCTCAGCAAGTTGGGCTTCAAGGTGGAGCTGTACGACGACCTGACCGGTGACGAGATCTACGAGCTGTTCTTCAAAGGTAACGTCTGGTTCCAGCAGACCAGCAACACCTGCACGCACATCAGGTCAAAAATATAGAAATATATCTGTTACTGCGCAGAATCAGCTTCTTTTACGTGAACAATAACAAATTAATTCTCCACCGCACACATTTTGTGTCACAACAGCTTAAATTCAGCTGCATGTGAACTATTTTTTTTTTTTTTTACATTTCTTTATGTTTTGAAATATTTCCAAATGCCTCCTGCAGTGCACGCAACTCTTGTGCAGCCAAACTGGTTTGAAAAGTGTCAAATAAATCGCTCTAATATAAGATTTAATTCATAAAATCTAGTGTTTTCCTTCGATTGGGATCCCCTGCCCTTCCTGAAAGATACACGTCTCAGTAAAAATCTAGTATATGGCTGGACCCTGTGTGAAGCTGGAGGGCTTTTATTTTGAAAACCCTTTATAACTGTTGCTGTGAAGCTGAAAATGTGGTATTTACTTTATTTACCTAATTTATGTTCATCCGTTTGTTTCCAGGTCAGCGTGAGAGTCTCTGCTGCGTTTGTGTCCTCTGACCTCTGCGTAGCTCACTTGTTTTTTTTCCAAAATGTGTTTCTATGCTGCTGTGATAACTACTTTGTGAGACTGATAAAGTCTAAACTCTAAGTCGAAGTTAATCGATCGCGTTGATAGCGTCGTTCTCTCGGACAGGCTGAAGAGATGGATCTCCAAATATACTGCGTACGGGAAGCGCTGCATATTGTTCGAACCTTCCGCGATCTCAGAACCGGGTCGCGGGCTACTGGTAGCTCTAGAGCCTACTCAGTGACCCCTATATCACATAGAAACTCTTCAGTGACCCGTAAAACCTCCTCAAGAGCCTTAACATGTTACAGGACCTCAAGAACATTCTCGCGGACCATAAGAACCTCTTAAAGTACCGGTAGAACCTCTTCAATGGCCACAATATCCTCCTCAAGGACCTCTAAAGTCTCCACAGCGACGCCTAGAATCTCCCAAAAGTCACCTAGGTCAGCATTATTGACGTCCACTGACAACGTGTCTTTACATAAAACAAATTACATAACTGCTTCGGTGTTTGTTTTAAACCCGACGGACGTTCAGGTGGAGTTTTACAGCTGTTTTATCTCAAATAGATAAAACTGTCAGATGATTATGATTAGAGGCCGTCCTATTGTTCATCTCCGTGAGCAAAAAATAAAGACAATAAGCGATGAAACCTGTTTGTGCCTGAAGGTTTCTGTCGACACCGTCGAGAGTAAATATGAGTGCACTGTAATAGAGGCGTACCTGCAGTGAGCTCATGTGTACCTTATGTTCCGTCTTGTGCAACCCATTTCTTATGTGTCTCTGCATGACTGTATAATGACTGTGTGAAGTGCATAATTAACGTGTCTGCTTGTGTTTGTGCTGCAGAGAGCAGGAGGCCCGTGAAGGATTGTTTCCTGGCCGTCCTGTCGTCTCACGGGGAGGAGGGCTGCGTGTTCGGCGCCGACGGCCAACCCGTCCGACTGTCTCGGATCTTCTCGTACTTTGACAACGAACACATGAAGGAAAAGACCAAAGTGTTCCTCATACAGGTGGGCGGCGGGGAGGAGAGGAGCCTTTTGAGTCATGTTGAGGGGATAAAATTATCTGTTTCCTTGACGACCTGAGATACTGAAGACGTTGTCCCGCTGCTGTCTCTGCAGGCGTGTCGCGGAGACGCTCTGGACGATGGAGTGGAGGTGGATTCAGCTGGTGATACCACAGAGAGCAGCTTCTCACAGCAACTCTCTATTCCTGTGGATACAGCAGTAATGTACGCCACAGTCCTAGGTAAGCACCCGGCCCTCCAGCAGTTACACCACTAGAACCAACCTCAACAGACCCTAGAACCATCTCAGGGACCAGTAGAACCTCTTCAACAACCCATAAACCTTCCCAGTGACCAATAAAACTATCTTAACTACTCTGAAACCTCCTCAAGGACTTTTTGTGACCACCAGAATCTCATAACCCTCGTGTTGTCCTCGGGTCAAAATGACCCGCAGCTGTGTTCAACCAAGTTCTATTTTATTTCTATATTTTTATATTTTTTGGGATGATTGGTCATCATTCTTTAAAGAAACCCTCACAGCCTCCTTGTCACCAATGATCCCAAAAAATAGGAAAATAAAATAGAAATTGGTTGAACACAGCTGCGGGTCATTTTGACCGAAGGACAACACGAGGGTAAAAGGATCCCTGGAACCTGTTTACCCAACACTAGACCATTGGCATGTCCTACAGAACAGGTAGAACCTCCAAAAGCACCTCCAGAACCTTCTTATTGACAACTTAATCTCTTAACTTATATATAGAACCAACTCATTGTTTACCAGATCCCCATAAAGTACCCCAAAGGACCTTCTTCGTGATTCATTTAAACCTCCTAATTGACCCGTAGAACCTCTTCAGTGACCATTAACCTCCCAAACACCCATTATGACCTTTTTACTGATCAGTACAACCCCCTAACGGACGTGAAAATGACGGTAGACACTACAATCGTTAACGTTCAAAACTTTGAATATTTCCCAGAGACCAGAAATGTTTAAATATCCGTGTCTGACCTCCGCTCCCTCCGTCCTCTCCATCAGGTTACGGAGCTTTCATGCACCAAGCAGAGGGATCCATCTTCCTGCAGACTTTCTGCTCTTTGCTGGAGGAGGAGGGCAACCGTAACCTGGAGCTGACCCGCCTGATGACCCGCCTCTCCCACAGGGTGGCGTACACCTTCCAGGCCAAAGGTTCCTCGCTGGGTGGGAAGAAAGAGATGCCGTGCCTGCTGATGCGACTGACCAGAGAGGTGTTCCCGTTCGCGGAGCCGGCGGAGGACAGCGGGGCCGCGGGAATCTCGGCCACGTCACTGGTCGGCACCGAGATCACCAGAACACGGACTCCTTCCATCAGTTAGACTGCAGCGAACGCGCATGACTGTACGAGGACAAAAATTGTGAGCAGGAATGCAGACAGATAATATATCAGCAGGTTGCTTGTGGGTATTTTCACCGCAGTGACAAACCCATCAGCGTAATTTCCTCACACTGTCGGACTTCCTGTAAAAAAAAAAAATCCTTTGAGGAAAATGCTTAAAATATTGTGCGCATACTGTACATACCTGTCATATGTTTAAACGTGAACGTTTTATGAAATGCCCCCGTGTATTTATGTATTAATGAACAGTAAATGTAACTTTGTCTTTCTATTGGAGCAGCACGAATGGACTTTGTGCACTTCGTTTGCAGTTTTCATTGACCTCAGTGAAAGTGAAAGTCGATCATGCACACCTGGCGCTCAAAACAAAACCGAAGGCGGGTAATCAAAAGCCTTCCTTCAGCCTGTCACATTACCTCACGACCTGCTGACTGGTGAGTTTTGCAGGCTGCTTTGACAACCACCTGATCGTAAAAGTATGATTGTTACGATAACGCCCCCGGATTACAGACGGATACGATCGTAAATCTCCGTTTATCTCTCCACTCCTTTACCTGTCACGCGATTCACAAACACGGACGCAAGAGCTCGACACGTAGGCATGTGCACGAGTTAAAATGTCTTAGACAAAAACGAAAGGAAACAAGGATGTAAAAGCACCCGGATAGGCCGTAAGGGCAGAGGGCAAATGGAAATAAACCCTGTATGTATGTAGGTGGCTGAAATGGGAATTAGGAACAGGTGAGCAGGTGAGTGGGAGTGTCGGAGGGCCTGAGATGACAGCACGATTGGAACATGCATACAACAGACTAAAAAAACAAACAAAAAAAAAACACGATCCATGAAACTCAGAGACCCTCGAGGGCTTGTTGGGGAACGTAACCCTCCCAGCCCAAGAGGGACTCTGCGAGGTCCTGCTTAATGGCGGCTGGCGTGTCGGAGTCTGGAGGTGGGCTGCAGAGGTCTTTCTTTGACTGACTTAACTTGATGCGAGTGACGTGGAGCCGTTAGGTCGATTCTTTGGGGACCGATACGGGGTTCATACCAGGGGGCCGTCTTCCCGGACTCGAGCCGCAAGGGTCGGTACCCGAGTAAAGAGCCAAAATCTGCTGACCAGGTGGGTGCCAGGGGTGCAACGGAGTGTCTCCGGTCGGTCGCTCTTTGATTACCCTTTTACTGACGGTCCGACAAAGAGTGTAGCGGGCCCTGATCCAGGTGCAGAGGGGTATAAGGAAGGCCTGCAAGGAAGGGGACCCCGGTCTTTGTTTCCCGTCCTGGAGAGAGCAGCGATTAATATCCTCGTGGGCAATGGAAGGGGGGTGGCAGCTAGTGGTAGATGTGTTGTGTACACTCGAGCCACAACAGGTGCTTGACCCGCAGAGGTCCGAATTACTGGCGAGCCCTTTTTTATTGCCGGGCAGGAAGCAGTCTACTGTCCATGTTGGCAAATGGCGATTTTTTTCGGGGCAACGCTGATGCTTGGAGAGGCAGATTCTTCCCACCTGCATGGACTCACGGAGGAGCGGTCGAGGGCACTTGAGGACGGGTGCACGGGAAACCGTAGAACTGACGTTGTTTTTTTGAAACATTTCCTTCATTATATCTTCGGATTTTCTACAGGAAGTAAGACAGGATGAGGTTCCTTACTGCAGAATATGTCAAACATGTCCTTGATGGATTTTTTTTTACGAGAAAGATAACCTGACACGGTTTGCACGAAACAGATCATCAGGTACACGTGCACGCCTCTGTTGAAGTACCCTACTATTGACTCGTGAAGGGGTCGACGGAAACCTTCAGGCACAAACAGGTTTCATCGCTTGTCTTTATTTTTTGCTCACAGAGATCATCAGTAAAAATAATGCGATCTATAATCATAATCATCTGTGTGACGACAATTTTGTATCTGTTAAGAGATAAGAAAAAACAGCTGTAAAACTCCACCTGAACTTTTGGTGGGTTTGATGTATCGCTCTCTGTCCTGAGTGTAAAAAACACTGAAGCAGTTATGTAATTTGTGTTACATAAAGGCATGATGTCAGTGGAACACAAACACTTTCAGTTCTCTGATGTCTGCTGGTAAAAAGACTAACAAAAAAAAAAAGAGGCGAGAACACGTTAACCCTCGTGTTGTCCTCGGGTCAAAATTACCCGCAGCTGTGTTCAGCCAAGTTCTAGTTTATTTCTATATTTTTATATTTTTTGGGATCATTGGTCATCATTCTTTAAAGAAACCCTCACAGCCTCCTTGTCACCAATGATCCTAAAAAATATGAAAATAAAATAGAAATTGGTTGAACACAGCTGCGGGTCATTTTGACCCAAGGACAACATGAGGGTTAAAAGAAGAACTTTGAGAACGTTCTAGAAATCCTTGAGGGCGTTTTACAGATCGCTGAGGTGGTTTTATGTGACCTAAAGGAGGTTTTCATGGGTATTAAAAAGGTCACGACGGCCCTTTAGGCGGCTTTAGGCTCCATGGACAAGATTCTAGAGGTTCTTTCGGAAGACCGAGTGGCCATTTTTGTGGTTCTAGGAGTTGGATAAGAGGTTTTAGTTGTCATTGAGAATGTTCTAGAGATGCTTTGGGATGTTGGGACTTCTACTGGTCACTGAAGACTTCCTACGAGTCCTATCAGAGATTTAGGGGTCATTGAAGAGGTTTTCGATTGATAGAGGTTCTGAAAGTGACCGTGGAGACTCTGGACGTCCTGTATGAGGATCAAGTGTCTATTAAGGAGGTTCTAGAGGTTTTGGTGGTCGAAGAACAGGTTCTTAGTTAGTTTAAAAGGTTTTAGTTTCCAATGAGGACATTCTATATATTCTTTTAGGACGATGAGGGTTTTATGGAGATTAATGGTCTTTTAAGAGGTTTTATGGTTTCCTGAGAAGACTTTGTGTGTCCTTTAGGATGTCCTTGGGGACACCGAGGAGGTTCTAGAGGCCCTAGAGGTCCTTGAGGCGATTTTAGTCATCAAGGAGAAGGTACCAGGTTCTCTTGGGGTCATTGAAGAGATGCTACGGGTTCCTTTTGGGTCCTTTAGGAGGTTATGGACGTCAGGTGCTCGGTTATCCCAATGCCAATAAAACTGTAAATGAGAACATCCTCCAGATCAGGAAGCAGCAGCTGACGTAGAAAGATCTGAATCAATGAGGACATAAAGTCAAAACTTCTATTCTCTGCACAGTAACATATATATTTATGTATTTTGTACTGATGTGTTTGCTGCTTTCAGTGAGTGTGTCTCATGTCTGTAGCCACACCGCTCTTTACACCTGTCACCATATATGGACTTCCCTTGAATGATCACGAGTTGGCGTTGCGTAACTTTTGTCTTTTTCTTCATGTGCCGGGAAACAGCGTTGTGGAATCTTTCCACGTGACTCCCCGATGTGTTTGTTCTTCAGGATTAGTCGTCGCTCGTCTGCTTACCTGAAAACATGACCAGTTTCTTTTACTTGAATTGAACTGGGATTGGTTTCTATTCAGATAAACGACCGGCAGGAAATGAGTTACTCATACTAAAGACAAAGATCTGCTGTGACTACTGCAAGAAAACAGCAGACATTTTTAGATCTGAAGTCAAAAGTTGTTTAATAAGCGGTTTTCAATGATTAATAAAGTCATATTTTATGAATCCTAAATGCTGTTGATTTTAGTATTTATTATTTTTAATTCTCCAATTTTCTATTTTTAATACTTTTTTTTTTGCACTTTACTTCTATATTATCAAAACCTTTTTATTACTTCTAAATTCAGACAAAATTGAAAATATTGTATTTGGTCCCAAAAAAATACTCAGAAACTCACTTTCTAACCATGCAGTATGCGACACTGCGAGTTATTTTTGACCCCAGATGTGTCCTTTAACTCGCACATAAAGCAAGTCTTTGGGACTGCTTTGTTTCAGCTACATAATATTAATAAAATCAGTAACATCCTGTCTTAGAATAATGCTGAAAAACCAGCCCGTTTCTGGCGTTCGTCCATTTCACCTCGTCTTTCCGTCTGATGCGGAGAATAAAAACTTCCTGCAGCACGTCTGAACTCCATGAAGATTTATTACCACAGAAAAAAATAGATTTAAACTCATTACTACCAGGTGAAAAAAGCAGTGTGAAACAAACAGCTCTGTGTCTCCAATTGAACATTAGAAAAAGTGAAAAGTTTGTCGAAAAAAACAGTCAAATATTGACCAACGAAGCGTCCTGTTCGTACTAATATAAAACGTGATACATCTATAAAAAAAAAAAGCTTTTTTAAAAAAAAAAGAAGGAGGCGTATTTACAGTTTTTTTGTAAAAAAAAAAAAAAAAAAAAAAAAAAGAGGTCACGTGTGTGAGGCGTGATGTCATCGGAATCCTCACAGCTGATTGGTTCTTCGGAGCGCCAGCGGCTGCGACTGAGTTAAGGCACCGTGAGAGCTCGCCGCTGATTGGTGGGCGGAGGTAGGAGGCGGGACGAGGAAAGGACGCGGGGAGCCCCTGGAGGAGGAGGAGGAGGAGGAGGCGTGGGGCGAGGGGTTGCCTGAGGACGGCGTAGAGGGTCCGGCGGGGGCGTGGCTAAGAGAGAGGGGTGTCCGGTGGGGCTTGGTGGTGAGGGACAGCGGCTGCAGCTGCTCCGCGTACGGCGACGTGTGGCCGCCGTACGACGAGTGCGTGTGCTCGGTGTGCGTCGCGGCGGGGGCGGCGGGCGAGGCCAGCGCCGTGGTGGGCGTCGCCGGGGAGTCCAGCGAGGAGGCGGGGCTGGCCTGGGACAGGTGTGTGTGCGTCAGGTGGGAGACGGCGTGCGTCTGGGTCGGGTGAGGGCGCGCGTGCTGCGCGAGCAGCACGTGCGGCGGCGGCGGCGACTCCTCGGGCTCGGGCTCGGGCAGGAGGCGGGGCCTCTTCAGCTGCAGGGGGAAGTCGTCTGCGGTCGCCGCGGTAACAACTGAGGCACAAACACAAAGACACGCATTTGGCTCACTGTGACGGCTCCGACCCTCGGATCACACCCCGACAAACAAACAAACAAACAAACAAACAGCCTTTTTTTTTTTTTTTTTTTTTGCCAGCAAACCAACAACCCGCCGACGTTCGACCATTCTGTCGACTCACCTTCCAGCTGAGTTTCGCTCTTCGTCCGCTTCCTTTTCTTCTTTTTGCCCTGCAGAGAACAGACAGGTGAGCGGGGGCGGCACTCGACGTCAGCTGACCTCCGAGCCGTGTCACGTGACCGGTCGGGCGTACTCACGTAGTTGTCTCGGGCCGACCAGCCGGGGTAAAGCTTGGAGTGCAGCAGCCTCTCCTTCCGAGCCAGTTCGTAGTATTTGGCCTGCTGGTCCTTCGTCAGCGAGTGCCACTGAGGAGAGACGAGAGACGTCAGAGCGACGACTTCAGGAAATCAACGTTTAATATGACGAGATGAAATACTCATCATACAAGTAATATGCGGTTTGTCCAGAATATTAGAATAAGTTTCATTTCCAACATCTTTTTCCTGAAACTTTTCACACAGTATGACTTTTTTTTTTTTTTTTTTTACTTTATTCTGAAAATATGATCTTAAATTTCCTTAAACACTTGATTCTCAGAACACAAATAATTTGATGACTTCGTTACGACGTCATTATTAGAATATTCAAACTTTTCTCTGCAAATTCTGACACGATTGTGGAACCATTATTTTTTCTTCATCTTGAAAAGTTTGCACTTTTTGTCGTCAATTCTAAACTTCTTGAAACATAAAAAATGTATTCAAAAAAATATTTCGACCATTTCCTGAATATTATCGACATTTTTACTACAGCATGACGTTATTCTTGAAATATTTTCTTCTCAAATTAATTTACATATATACATTATATCGTTTCTAAAAGACATCTCATCCTTTTTATTAAACTATTATGACTTTATTCCTGCATTTTTTTTTTGTTGGTCAAATTATACTTTAATTACAGAAAAAAAAACAACGAAACTTTTCTCTCCAAATACTTTGACTTTCATGTCATAATATTTTATTATTTTCACACATTTTCCACTTTATTAAAATATTAAGCATTAAACAGTAAAAAAATAAAAAAAATTCTGGTAAACTTAAAATTGTATTTTCTAAATAATACAACTGTATTCTCAAAGTATTTTTGCTCTTACAAAATTTTGCTCTTTCAAAAATAAATAATAACTTTAGCCTCGACATGGCCACACCCACCAACTCCCCCCCCCCCCCCCTCCTCACCCTCTGTCCCAGGATCTGGTTGATGGTGGCGCTCTCCTTCACTTTGCACTGAGCCACCACTTTGGGTCTCTCCTCCCTCATGTACAACATGAAGGCGTTGAGCGGCTTCTTGATGTGAGGCTTCCTCTCCTCCTCCTTCTGGGAGTCGGCCATCGACCTCCTGCAGGAACACGGACGGAGAACACGTTACACGCGGCGGCAGAGAACATGTTAAATTGGTGGGTTTATCTGTGGGTTGTTATTGTTTGTTTGTTGTTGTTGGTTACCCCGGCTGGCAGCTGCTTCCCGGCTCCTGCTTCACCGCCGCGGGCATGAAGGCGTGGTGGGTGACGGACGACTGGGCGGTCGGCACCAGACGAGGCGACAGCAGACTGACGACGGGAAATATTACATTTCATTTAGCTGACGCTTTTATCCAAAGCGACTTACAACACAGCGACGGTACACCATCGGGAGCCGCAGCCTCCCATTGCGCACATTTGATTTAACACACTTTGCCGTTTTGACACCTTTATTTATGCAGTTATAGAAGTTGGTTTTCAGGGAAACGACCCACAAAATCTAACAAAGATGCCGTGGACACTTTTTTAAAAAATTTTTTGTGAATTTTTAACTTCTCTCCAAACACTGACATTAATACAGAAATATATATATATATATTTTTTACTTATTTGTCAGAAATTCCTACCTTAATTCTCAAAATATTATAATTTATTGTAATAACACCAACAAAATCCAGAACTCGGCGAGGATTCCCGACTCAATTTTAAAACCCGACCAATCAGAGCTCTTCAAGTTTGAAAAAGCAATCTGCGGAAATTTGAAATTAAAACAACAGGAGGACAGTAAACTGCATGTTTGTTTGTGTCGGTTATATCAGCTTCCTCCACCAGGTGGAGCGGATGGATTTCAAAATAAAGTGCATCACAGAAACACGTGGACCTTCAACAGATGTTTTATTCTGAAAAATCATCCGTGAAACTCCAGATCCGTGTCTCTAAAGCGTACACAAATAAATCCGCTTCCTGTTTTCCCGTCGCACGCTTTCAGTTCTCACCTCGACATGGAGGCGTTCATGGCGAGAGCTGCGGGACTGAACCCCCCCGCGATGGGATACATGGTCTGCCCCGGCCTGCGGACGCAAAACACAAGACTGTCAGTGGAAGTTCTGGACTGAATCTGCAGGGTTTTTTTTGTTTTTTGTTTTTTTAAATCAACGCAAAGTCAAGTTTTTATATCTCGGCGCATCTGGACTTCACCGTTTCCAGCTGCGAGTGTTTCAAAAATGATAATGAAAACAGTCGTTGGTTGCAGCTTCAAACTTCTCTACGATACAATACAACGACCTGATCGGAGGTTGTTGCTGTGTTTTTTTTTTTTTTTTTTTTTTGCGTGCGAAATCACAATTGAATAAAAACATCTTCGCAACGAAGCGTTGGGACTCACAGCCATCCGAGAGGGTGTGTGATCTGAGCCACACCTCCGGGGGAGACCGGGTAGCAGGCGGCGTGCTGGGACCTCGACACACCTGCGGGCGGCACAGGTAACGTTAACAGGTTGACGTCAAAGCTGTTCGGAGTGCGTGTTCTGTGCCGGAGTATTTTGGTGGGGTGGGGGGTGGGGGCTCACCTGAGTCAGGAGAGAAGCCAGGTGAGGCCCTCTGAGGGGAGAAGGCCTCGGGGCTGTAGGACAGCAGCGGGTGGAGGTGGGACATGCGGGGGTGCTGCACCACGGGCACGCTGTTGGACTGGAGACACACACACACACACAATGAGTTAGAATTATTATTATTAATTATATTATTATCATTAAAAAAAAAAAAAAAAAAAAAAATCATTATTATTTTACTGTAAACTTGCGTGTAAATATTTTATCCATTAGCTTTAGCGTGTTGTGTCTCTTCTCTCGGGCCATCACGTTCAGATACTCAAAAGCTTCTGGACTTTACAGCTGCAGGTTTTTCACAATCAGATACAATAGATATGAAGACACCTGCTGCCCTCTACAGGCAGACAACAGGAACTACAGCAGCAGTGTGATTTCGCTTTACAGGCAGATTGTTTGACCCACACTGTGTGTGTGTGTGTGTGTGTGTGTGTGTGTGTGTGTGTGTGTGTGTGTGTGTGTGTGTGCGTGTTACCATGCGTGTCGGAGTAGCCGTGTCTCTGCCGGCTGCTCTTCCCGGTACGTCCAGCAGAGGCCACTGGAACGGCAGATACTGTGGAGGCAGACCGAGAGAACAAACACTCCTTTTATAAACGGACCATTACCCTCCATATGCCTGTGATGTTATTTCTGGTGTTGTGATACGACGCCAAAGCGTGCAGTTCACCCGTCAGTCCGCTAGAGGGCGCCGTGTTCGTTGATCGCAGAAGAAGCAGCTCCCGTCATATTTTTCTCTCCACCTCCGTTTTGTCATGTTGAAGGTGCCCGAGCAGAACTTTATCGTAACGCAACACGAGGGGCCGGAGAGTTCAGTCAGTCGTCGGTTCGTGAACGGACGTTATGAAGCCTCGAGTTCGGGTTTTGTCCGTCGCCATCTTGCTAGTTTCGGAGCAGGAAGTGACCGTATTTGGACGAGCTGGGGAGGGGGGGAGAAGCGAGCTCTGGCGGGTCTGACTGACCTGATTGGAAACCAGACGATAATACGTCCCGCCCACCGATAGCCGCACCGCAGGCCTGTCAATCAAACAGACGCGCCCCCCCCCCCCCCAAAAAGACATCTTTTTCAAACTTATTTTCTCATTAACGACGGGATTATTTTCAGACGGAGCGCCAGAAAAACTAAGGAGCGACTTTAGCTGAGGACGCCGAGATAACTCGCGGGGAATATTTTATTGCCCGAGAATTTCACGAGAGAAGTTGAATGGGAGTCCGTGGAGGCTTTTTGGAGCCGACCTCTGGTGGCACTCGGCGGTATTGCGGCTTAAGGCGCTTCTGCGCAGGCCTCGTTTTTCAGATCCGGAAGCTCCGAACACTTTTATATACAGTCCGTGGTGCAAGCACACATGTACGCACCGCACCGCACCGCACCACACCTCCCCCCTCCTGACTGCACAGACATCTGCAGCGACCCACAGAGCACACAACACGTAGAAACTCGGAGCGAGCCCGCGAGCCCCCCCCCACCCGTTCAGAGGCCCGAGGAAGAGAGCGCTAACTGGATCCAGCTGCTGGAAATACCAGGAACACACACACACACACACACACACACACACACACACACACACATACACACACACAATCAGAGTCTATTACTGCGGGTAGTATGAAACCCTGTGGAGTTCAGGAGAAAGTTATTAGGCTCACTGCTGTTTATGAAACACACAGTTCAACACAAAGAGTTGAAGGTTATTCGGAGAAGCCATAACCTCCGCGAGGAAGTGTCCCAAGTGTCGTCTCTTGATCGACGTTTTTTTTTTGTGACCGCCGGTACGTGAACGTTTTGTGATTTCGCCGCGGACCTGAAACCCGGAGCAGAGAAACATCAAGATTTTGGGGTCAAACTTCTGGGAACGGTCAACGGAGACCCCTCGAAGCGCTTCAGAAAGTCTACGGCGGCGATGAAGCGACGAGCCGGGCGAGGTGTTCTGAGAGACGTTCGACGTTTCAGGAGGAGGCGGAGCTTCACCGTCCGAGACCGAAGGAGGCGCGTCGGCTCAGGAGACACCGGGTGGGTTTTCTTTGACGACGGCGGTGGTTGTGTCACTGTGAATTCGTCCCCCCCCAGGGTCAGACTGTCAACACCGAGTTCCACCGGGACCTCCTGAGGCTCTGTTCTGGTTCGGACTTCTTTTCTGCTTCGTAGTCTTCAGGTCAGTCTGGGTTTTGTGCTTCCCGTTTGATTTTTGAAATGACTTCACTTCCTGTCCTTTTGCATGATGGTTAGCCCCGCCCCCTGATCAGTTCCACCTGTTCCTCGTTGTCCTCGTTGTGCTCTTCTTCTTCCCTCTCTTTCAGTTTGTTTCAGTCACCTGTCCGTTACGGCGTCTTTTTAAAACCCAGAGAACACAAAGCACCTGAACTGTGGTCGCCGTGGCAACCAGGGTTCCCCAACATGACAACACACCAAAAACTGAACCCAAAATCGGATGTTTCTCTGCTCCAGTTTCAGGTCCGTGGTGAAATCACAAACGTACCGGCGGTCACGTTGACGTGTGGAGCTCAGGCGCTGCTGTCGATCGAGAGACGACACTCGGAACACTTCCTCGTGGAGGTTATGGCTTCGCAACAGGAACCGTCTCCGAACTTTCTCACCCAGCCTTTTACTCGTGGCGTCGGCAGTCTCTCGGCAAAAATCGCGGCAAGACTTTGTGGCGCTTACGACCTCGCTCAGGTTGGTGTTTAAACTCGTCACGGCGTTTTCTATTTCCATCCCGCTTACAGACAAACACGCAGAATAAAGCGAAAACAAAAGTCTGGACGTGTCCCGTGTGCGTAGCTGCTTCATGTGTGCACAGGGAAGCGAGTTGTTGCAGACAGGTCATCCTCCTGGTATTTTAAGACTCCGGAGACAATGTCGGAGGAAACGGAGGGACCGGCTGAAAAGGGGTGGAGGTGGGGCGGGGTACCAACTTTAAACTAAACAAGCAGCGGCGCCTTTTTTTTTTTTTTAACAGAAACACAAACACGGGAGCATTAACACGCAGACGCTCGGCCTCCCGCCGTTCACCGCTGCTCAGGTGTGACGCCGTGGAACCACTTTGGACAGGGTGTGGATTCACCTCGTCGGGGTTGGGGAGGGTTCAGAGGTCGACAACGCGCGCGCAGGTGAACAACGACCACGCAAGCAAAGAAAACACCCGCCGACGCGTCGGCACACACGCCCGGGCTTTCGGGAAAGACGACGAGGGACGAGGAAACAGCTCAAAGTCGGCCCGACCCGCGGAGACGCAGCAGATGCAGTGAACGGCGCTGTAACGTTTCAGCCTATTTTAGCTCGTTTTTGTTTTGGTGGCGTGTTTGTTTCGCTTGGCGTTTCGATGCTTTCGGTGTTTTTTTTTTTTTTTGTCGAAAGCACTTGGAATTGCCGTGCTGTTGAAATGTGCCGTACAAATGAACTTCGCCACGCTTCAACACAGGAGGCTGAAATAAAGCGGAAGGGACCCTTCAAATCGCATTAAAAACGTTGCCTACGTGCGAACAGGAAGCTGAGAGGAAGCAAAAATGAAATAAAAGTTCAACCCTCCAGCTTCATCTTGCTATTCGATACGATGCGAAGGGAATCTGTTTTTTGTTTTTTTACATGAAGACAACTCAAACATCTGAAGTCTTTCCTCTGCTCTCTCAGGGAAATATTTCACGAGCCGAAAATGTTTGTATTTAAATGTTCTTCAGACTGAAACGTTGCCATATGAACATTTTACCCTCAAAGAGGAGGAGTCGGGTTTCAAGACGAGGCAAACGGGACTCTGACTGATAAAAAAAAGAAGAAAAAAAAAAAAGAAAGACCCGACACCACAGACTGACTTGAACTGAACCGCAATCAGTCAGAACGACTTGCTGACTCACGTCGTTACATAGACTGCATACTAAGTCTTCTGTCTGCCACCGAGGCAGTTTTCAGATTCAGAACTGCGATGTGGTAAATATTAGTTTAATCTATCTTGGAGCAGCTAATCTGCCGCACAGCGCTCCATCATTCCTGCTGCGGGCGGGCTATGTCCGGGCCTGTCTGACCTGAACAAACACAACACACCACTTCGTCATGACACACACACACACACACACACACACACACAACAAGCGCATGCACACCAGACCGCTCTGAGGCGAGTCGGTATCAAAACACTGCGATGCAGCCGATTCTGCCTCAAGACTCCTGGTTCAAGTTTCTGCAGACGAACTCTGCAGGAAGATCAATCGATGTGAATATTAGCGATCCGATAGTCGCGAACATTTCAGGACAAAACGCTCCCGAGTGTCTGAGTCTCATCAGCCGGATCTCTGACGGGAAACGTTCACCGAGATGTTTAATTCAAAGGAAGAAGATGATGATCGATAAAAAAGAAGAGGGGTGCAATAATTTGATCAGCATTCAATAATGTCCTCCACTTATAAACATGGCAAAAAAAAAAAAAAAAGAAAAAAAAAGAACTTTCTCCGAAGCCCAAAGAAACAAAATCACAAAGATTGTGGTTTCCAACCTGAGGGGCAGGACCCTAAAAAGGGTCAGGAGACAAACATGACTCTGCTCAGTTTACGGTTTTGGATCACGTCTTAGTTTAAAGGCCTCCAAATATCAGTCGAATAAAACGCTTGAGGCTGAACCGTCCACAGACAACAACATGTCCCTTCAGTTTAAAGGCAGTTGAAAGTTCTGCTTGTAACTCCTTCAAAATAAAAGAAGCGCAGGTGAGAACGAGCAGATCGAAACAGGTAACTGTCCATCGCTGTCGGACACGGCGACCTTTGTGAAAAAAGAAGAAAAAAAAAAGGGTCGGCCGTCTTACCGTGCGGGCACTTGATGCGAGGGCTCCGTTGGCGAGGTAGGGACCACAGAGGTTGCCGAGGTCGGGCAGCATGAAGAAGGGATATCCGACATACGGAGACGGCTGGAGGAGACCTCCGTCCTGCTGCTTCCTCAGAGCTGAGAGACAAGATTTAACGTCAGACCGAGAGATGCTTCAGACAGACGTCACTCTACGATTTAAAAAAAAAAAATGAGACGAGGTAACATCTCACGACTCAAGTCAAGAGGCAGGGAACGTCTCCGGCCCCCGGCACAGGTCTGGTTTTTACATGCCTTCACCGGAACAGGACGGCAGCTGGGGGGCCCCCGTTAAGTTCAGAGGGTGTGGCATTGTAGGTGGGCGGGACAAGAGGCGTGGTCAAAATAAATCCCCGCCCCCTTCTCACTAAATACACACGGTGTGGCTGTACATGACATTTCTGACAGATTTTAGCTTCTAGTATTAATATTTCCTGGACATATGTTCGAAATTATTTTTTTACCGACATTTTATTATTATTAAGTCTGATATTTTATCACATATATCGTCTTTTTTTTTTTTTTTTTTTTTGTCATTTGATTCAATGTTTACCAAAACAAAATGGCAGCCAACAACTCTTGACTTATTTTGGCTTTAATTCTATTGGAGGGGAAAGAGGCTGTGACACGTCGGCCACCTTTATTTGCCGTCTGTGGTTCCGACCAATCACAACGGCCGAGGAAGTGACGTTAGAACTTCCTGTCCTGTCGCTACGAAGCAGCAGAGCTACATTCATGTGTCTGAGAGGGACTTTAAAGAGTAATTTAAACACACAGGGAACGGCTCACTGTTAAAGGAGAGAGCTGCTCTTGTAAAAACAGCTGGATAATGTGTAGAAGCTCTGCAGGGAAGTTTGGGAAAATTACTTTAATAACTTCCTCATGGTTTCTGGGGAACCGAGGTCTGCGCCAAATTTAAGACCTTTTTAGCTGAACTCAGTTTAATACTGTTGCATACTTGGCTGCATATGTCAATAATTTAAGAGTTATTCAATTTATCAATTAACATCAACTGGACACATGGCAGAACAATGAAAATATTGAAGACGTATTTGAAATTCAAGGCCTTATTTTGAGCGTCAATGTCACGTTTTTTTTCATTTCAAGTTTCATTAATCTATTGATCGGGACTGCAGCGAACAGCTCCTTCGTTTATCGATTCATCTGCAGACTAATTTTAAAACTAGTGGATGAAACGCCATAAAAACTGTCAAAAAAATTGACACCCAACAGAAAAATGACACCTTCTGACGTTTTGTTTTGATGAATAAAAAAGTCAGAATACCCCCCCCCCCCCCAAAAAAAAAAAATAAATAAAAAAAAAATTGTTAAACAGTGATCATCACCATCCACGTACCTTCTTCAAACAGCTGGCTCTGTCTGAGCCTGGCCAACACATCTGGAAAGGGCTTCGGGCGTCTGTCTGCCTGCAGGGGGGGGAAACACCACAGTACACGTGAACGCACCACGGCAGCACTGGGCAGACTTGACGGTAAAACAACATCAGCCCCAACACCGAGCAGACCTAACTTGTGAACGCAATGCGATCGACAGTGAACGCATCACGCTGACAGTAAACAACACACCGGTCCGGCACAGAGCAGACTTGACAGTGAACGCACCGGGCGCACCGAGGGTCACCCGCCCGCACAAAAGCTCACCTCGGAGTCCGAGCTGCTGTTGGTCTCGGACTCGTTGACCAGGGAGGACTTGACATCGTCCAGGTCCCGTCCGGCGGCCACGTTCCTCTTCTCCTCCTCCTGCTCCCCTTCGTCTTTGAAGGCGATCAGCTCATCGTTGGCTCCCAGGTCGTCTCCGTCCGTCTGGTTCAGCTGCGGCATGTTTTTCTGGCCGTTTAGCGGCGTCGGCGACTCAACGATCCGGGCGGAGTTCAGGAGGAACTTAACAGTTTCTTAAAAAAAAAAAAAAAAAAAAAAAAAAAACCGAGAAAAAAAAAAAAAAAAAAAAAAAAAAAAAAAAAACCCTGAAGAGACTGGAAAACCTTCCACAAAGTAGTTAGCTACCCCCAGCTGCCTGTCAAACGCCTCGCAGACAGAGTTGACGCTAAGTCCGGGGGGGGTTTTTCGTCCTTTTGGTTCGTTAAATAAACACCCACAAAAAAAAAAAAAAAAAAAAAAACCGCCTTTAGAAACAACTAGCTACTTGGCTAGCTCGGGCTAGCTACCTGCGGCGTTCACGGACCGTCTCAGTTTTCTGGCGTCGAATTCCTGAGGTGCGGAAAAAAAGTGCTTCCTCGGAGCTCGTTTCCACCGAGAAAGCAGAAAATAAAAAAAAAAACTGCGTCGCATCGACCGGAGATGATCCAAAACGGTTAAAATACGATCGTAAAAATCACCCCGGAGCGACTCGGAGCCGCTGACATCGTAAATCCGAGCGCAGAAAAAAAAAGTTCACGTCCTCCGGTGTGCAGTTACTCCGGAGGAAAAAGTGGAGGCCTTTTGTGATTTAATCGCGGCATCGCGAGTCCGCACCGAAACCCGCATCATTCCCGCAGACGTCCGTTAAAAAAAGCGCTCGTTTCCGCATATTTTCCGTGTTTTTGCTGCTTCGAGGCGCGCTGTGGAGGCGTGGGAAACGACACCCGGGTGGTTGCGTGTCTCCGGAGCGGAGTGGACGGAGAGGACCGCGGGGCCGCGGTGGAGCGACGGAAGGGAGGAGGAGGAGGGGGGAGGGAGGAGGAGGGGGGGAGGTGGAGGGCGGGAGTGGGGATCTTCACTGACCCGGGATCAGCCCTGGAGGAGCGCGGAGCCCGTAACGGTGGCACAGCTGAACTGATCCTGGACCAGGAAACAACAGGTTGACCCGAAGAGGAGGGAGGGAAGGAGGAGTTAGGACGGAATAAAGGGACACTTTCACAGTTTTAAAGGAGCAGTCGGACACTTTTCTCACGTCGAGACTTCGGGGACGGACAAAGAAGACAGCCGGGCTGAGGCCCCAGACACTGGGAGTGGGGGGGCCTCCCCCCCCCCCCCCCCCCCCCCCAAACTTACAAGTTTAACACTAGTTTGATTCATATTAGTGGTCAACTAAAGGGGCCCTGCGTCATTAATTAATTAATTATCTACTTTTATTTGACTTTATATTGACCACGTATCTCCAAATAAAGTTCTGTTTAATCAAAATATAACTAATGAGCGCATAATTTATTGTTGTTTCAGCTGATTAGCACATGAATAAACACTTGTGTTTTCTTATTCCATCACAGAAGTCCTGCAACAAATGCAACCAACAAATATTTTCATCCTTAAGTACTTTCTCTAATAATAAATTGATTTATTATTTTTTTTTTTTTTACCACTGAAAGGTCAAATAAATGTGTTCAAATGTGTTGTTTTTTTTTGTCTGTAATTTTGAGTTTACTTACATATAGAACTGGCAAAACTTCCAAAAGTAACATCTGACAAACCGGCGACTGAGAATATTTGGTATGTATGCTGAAAAATGACAAATAAAAGTTAATAATTGGGATTGTTGCCGATTCATTTTCAAGTGACAAACGTTTTAGTTAATTTAGTTTATTAGTTAAGGAAAAGGATGACAAATTGTTTAAAAAAAAAAACCTCTCAATTCTCTTATTTGTTTATGCTATTTCACCCACGCAGTTCTTCAACTGTTGACATGCTGGTTCGTGTCTGCACACGAGATTTAATGAGAAGGGAAAAAAAAACAACAGAATACCACCAGACTTTGTCCTTAAAAATACAACATTAATTCGTGCTTTTCTGCATTTATCTGACACATGTAATGTTGATTAAGTGCTTTGTGTTCCAGGAGGTTTGTATTTTCTCCCATTTGAGCACAAAGAAACACATAAACATTCTCATTATACTGCTACCACTCGCAACTCAATCGTGGCCCCCCGTGGAGAAAAGCCTGGTGGCAATTAGGATGGATCGGCTCGAATGTTCCCCCCCTCTGAGTCTTTTTTGTTTAGTTTTTCTCCTCTTCTTCAAGGTCGTTCTGCATTTTCTTTGTTTCTCTGCCTCCTGCAGATCAGGTTTATGGATGAGATTAAAGCTTATAATGTGGAAAAACAGGCCTGTTTTTATAAGTTCTATCAAATTAATGAGGAAACTTTGACATTAGAACAGGTCTCCAGTCAGTCTGAAATTGTATTCACAGTTTTTATTGAGAAAACAACTAACAAAAAGAAAAATCTGTTTATTGACACATTTATTGTAGGAATCTTTTTTTTAAATTACAGAAACAAGGCGTGAGTCACTTTGTTTGTTTAATTCTTAATGCTTTCATTTAATTTTTTATGAAACAAAACAACCAGGACTTAATTCAAATGTTTTATTAAAATGTCCCTCCAGGACTTCATGGAGGGGTTTTATTTTTCAAAAATTGGGAGGTAATTTGTGGAATTTTTGGTTAAAAAAAAAAACGTTTTGCAAATAAAAGTAGGCAGAAATTGCAAGTTGAGGAAAAAAAATCTTTGATTATTTTTTTTTACCAACACCCTAATAAGGAGTAATATGTAATGACTTCTTGTGATAAAAATCATGCCGTCATACCAGGACCTGACTTTTATTTTAACAGACTTAAAAAAAGAAAAAAAAGGAGCAAACTTGTCCTATAAAGTGCTTTTTTTTGTTTGTTTGTTTGTTATCTGAGTTATGTCGATGTGATCAGGTGACTAAAGGCTCCTCTTCATGACTTTCTCTTTCTGAGACGATTCATCCTTCTTCCTGCAAAACGTCTTCCAGTTTCCTTCCGTTAAACACACACTCGGCTTCCCCGGGAAACAAAAGAGGGATT